>NC_136263.1:76135870-76158370 GCF_964187855.1 Myxine glutinosa
TGGTTTGAGTTCCTGCAGAATCTGCACCTTAAAGGCATAAAGCTTCAGTCTTTTATGCAAAACCCTGTGTACAGTGGTGGTTGGTAGTCCCAGTTCTCTGGATTGATTTTCTGGGACTTTGTTGAAATTATTCATGCACTTGTTCAACATCTGCTGCGCTTGTGCTTGGTCGACAGATATTTTTATATTTCTGACAACTTCCATTCACCTTAAACCTCTTGTACTACTCTCTGATACGAGTCTGCAATGGCAGATTCCTTCCATACCTTGTACGGAAATTAAACTGAACTTGCTTGTCGGATCTCATCTTTATGAACCATTTGATGTACTGAGCTTTCTCCTGTGGAGTTTCCATTTTCTTTTACATTAAACCACCAGTCCTGAAAATACAGAAAACGTTGTGTGTTTCTGTATCATATAAAACAAAAGGTGTCGTATCATCTGTGGTACTAAATATATTAACAACCAAAGTTGTCCAGGTATTTTTGGAACACCATTGCTCCAGTACTCGCAGCTCATTTCCGTCCAGGCATATCAGCTGCAAGTTGCTCACAGGAAAGGTGACATGTCACAGTTGGTCAGATTCCTCTTTGAGGTGTCCATGTATTGTTTGTACTGACCAGCCTGTCTCTGGCTAATCCATTTCCGCTGGATATTCCAGAGAGTGGCTTCCATGCGGTTAGCTTTGCATTGTGAAGGGTTCACAATTATTTTGTACAAATTATCATTTTTACCCTGCGCTCGCGAAGCGAAAGGCAGGGTTAAACATTCGGGTACGTGTGTATGTATGTGCGTGTCCGCATTTCAGTAAAGTAAAGTGTGTGTCGTGTCAGCGTTTAAAAAAAATCATTTTCTCGGCAACTGTTGGTCCGATTGACATGAAATTGTCACCATCGGAGGGACTCTTCCTGCAAAATATTTTGGTGAATATTATGACATCACAGGTCATGTGGTATGGGCGCCATCTTTGAAAAACCAAAAAACTTTGCACCTCTATATCTCAAAAACCGCTGCACAGAAATAATTGAGACAGGTCTCATTGCAAAGAACTCTCCATGTAGAATCACATATGTGAATGATGATGACATAGGTGCTGCCGTTATGACGTCATCATTCGACAAGTAAAAAACTTTATCCGATCAGGATGAAATTTGTTGAGCATCTTCTCGGTATAAGTTGATGCAGAAATAAAATTATAATGACGTCGTAGGTCACGTGGTTCGGCCGCCATATTGTTTTGAGTGAAAAGCCTGAAAAACCACTAAAATTCAATTTTCTCCAAAACGACTGAACAGAACGAGGCCAAACTTTGCAGGCGGAATCGCATACCGATGACGAACAAAAACGTCAACGAGCATGACGTCATGCATCACATGGTTTTGGAGTTATGACGTTTTTAAGCATAAACTTTAAAAACCGAGCTCCTCCCACATTTTTTTATCCTATCGAGGGGACACTAACAAGGAAGCATTGTCGCTCCTAAAAACCTCAGTTATACCATGACTACTAAAGATGGACTTCAGAGCACCAATAGCTGTATGAGTTATAATATGCTTGAGCTCACATACCTCCACAAATTTCGAATAATAAGCAACAACTAAAATGTACAGTTTCGACTCAAACTTGAACGTGTCCATGGCTACCAGGATGAAAGGTATATTTGGAATCTGTGTCGGTATGAGCGGTTCCGGAGGAAGCATATTTTGGTAATCTGCACATGTATTGCACTTTTTAACTGCATCCTCGATCAGATGGTGCATTTCTGGCCAATACAGCACTTCACAAGCCCTCTGTTTGCACTTTCCAATATCAAGATGAGAGCTGTGTATGATGGAGAGCATGTGTTGACGGAGATTAGGTGGCACGACTGTACACATACCTTTATAGATAATTCCATCAGAGACACCCAACTCACTCTTTGAGTCCCAGTATGGTCTCAAAGGAATGGGCACGTCGCTCCGAGAGCTGGGCCATCCATTGTGGATCATGTCCATCTGGTGTCGCAATTCTAGTTGGATCTGTTCCTGCAGCAGGGCAGCAGGGATCTGTCTCCTTGGTGATGGAGATGAAGTCTAACATGGAAACCTGCTCCAGATTTACTTCTTGTCCTGACAACTGTGGGGTCAGATATCACGAGACAGTGCATCTGTTACATGTCTTTGCCTCTTTTATACAAGACTTAGAGATCGTACCACTGCAGACGTAACAGCATCCCCTGCAAGCGCATGGGAGCAGACAGGAGTGTTTTTTAAATCTCTTGAAATTGATTGTGGTCCATGAATACAGTCCCTGCATTGCCAAATATGTAGTAGTGGAATTTCATACATGCATTGAGGATTGCAAGCATTTCTTTTTCAGTCTGTGCATACCATTGTTTCACCTCTAAGACGGATCACAAAGTGTATTCTACAGGCTTCCCCTCCTGCATTAAGATGCCACCAAGACCGCTTTGACATGCATCCACATGGATCTCTACCAGTGCATTCACGTTTTAGAACCTCAGTACGGGCTGCTGAAAGTAGAGGTACAATAGTTTACGGAAGGCTTGGTTCTGTACGGGTTGTCAGTCAAAAACACTATCGGCTCTCAGTAAAGTTCGAAGTGATGTATTTACTTCACTCGATGAAATGCATTTAGCCAGATAAGCAACAAATCCCAGGAAAGGCCACACATCCTCTTTATCCAGTGGAATTGGCATATCACAGAGGGCTTCAATTCTTGAAGGGTCAGGCTTGAATCCATCTGCAGTAAGTAGATGCTCGACATACCGAACCTCCTTTTGGCGAACTTTGCATTTTTGCATGTTCGACTTGAGGTTGTAGGATGCAGCCCTCTCCATGACTTGTGTTAAAATGCTGACATGATGAGTTAGATCTCGTCCTGCAATGAAGATATCGTCCATGATTATTGGGGCTCCAGCAATGCCATCCAACATCTGATCAATGATAAGCTGAAATAGCTCTGGGCACATTTCAATCGAAATGATAATCTCAGCCAACGAAAATGACCTATCAGTATATTGAAGGTCCTCAGCTGTCTAAATGAACCTGCAGAAACCCACTTTTTGCATCCAATTCCCATAATGACTTGGCTTTTGGTATGTTGAAGACCACCCCTTCAACCATATTTACAGGATAATGTTAATGTTTAATGCCCTTGTTGATATCGCCAGGATCCAAACATATTCTCAGCGCACCATTGCAAAATGCAGCTACCATTGAACTGACCCACTCGGTTGGCTCCTCCACTGGAGTTATGAAACCCTTATCTACCATACTGTTCAGTTCCTTGATGATTCTAGCCATCAGTGTTGCAGGTTGCCTGTTTTGAGCATCTACACCACCTTTGGCTGACGGATCTATTTTGACTTGGTATACACCAGGTCGGGTACTTGAAGTACAAATTATATCAAGAAAGTCTCATGGCTCTGAAGGAACTGACTCGCCATCAGCTGACTGGACCTATTCATGGAGGTATGGGTTCTTATCCCACTTATGACACCATGTAGTACACTGCTGTATTTGTCAGGCCAAGGCTGTGCAGTGTGCTCTTGCGAGATAACAGTCGATCCTGTCCATGTGGGAAGGGCATATGGTCATTCGCAAAACACGGAACCAAACCACAAACATGGACCAGGAACATAGCATTAAAATACATGCTCCTCCTGCCATTTCACCTCTACGTCCAGCCTCTAAAGTCGAGACCCTCAAAATCATATGTGTTCTGGCAAAAACCCTTTGATTGTTACTCTCCCGAGGTCTAAGCTCAATTTATTGTTTTACATGGAAGGGGGGATCCATAGCTATATTGTGATAAGTGTAGTATGGTCCATGTGATTTAAGTAGGTTAGCTTGCCATGTATCAGTAATCTGTCAGAGTAAGTTGTTTTGTTACATGTGATGCTGAGGAGGCAGCATATCTAATTTATAGACAGGATAATATTGTATGCATAAACACCTCTTGTTTGTGGGTGGGGACAGGTGAAGATTTCCCATCACAAAAAAGCAAACATGTCACGTGTGTGAAAAGGCCGTCACAATCTGTCTGGCCAGTGTGTGCCAGCCATAGCAGCATAATGTGCTGTAGGACCCGGAAGCAAGCAATTTGTTTATTAGTCCCCTACCGGTGTACACCGGAGGGGACTATAGGTTTGCACGCCGTCCCGTCCGTCCGTCAGTCTGTCAGTCCGTCATGCAAAGAACAGTTTTCCGGACCTTTTTTCTAAACTCTTAATGCTAATGATTTCAAACTTGGCACATGGTTTCCTCATGATAAGTTACAGATCAAGTTCGAACCTCACGACGTTTCGATCATTTTTGACAAAGTTATGTCACTTTGAACTTTGGGAATTCTGATAATTCTAATGATCCTTAATTCAGTGCCATTTTAAGTTTTAATTCCCTTTAAAAACCATTTTCTCTGCAATAATAGGACCGATTGAGATCAAATTTTCACCGTAGGGGGGACTCGGTCTGTAGAATATTTTAATGGTAAATATGACATCACAGGTCACGTGGTTCGGCCGCCATATTGTTTTTTTGTGAAAACACGAAAACCCCTTTTTCTCTGCAACGGCTGAACAGATCGAGGCCAAACTTTGCAGGCAGAATCGCAAACCCATGACGAACAAAAAAGTCAGCGAGCATGACGTCATGAGTCACATGGTTTCAGAGTTAAGACGTTTTTAAGCATGAACCTTTAAAACCGAGCCCATCCCTCATTTTTGATCCAATAGAGGGGAAACTTCACAGATCTGTTCAGCATGTCAGTCTACTGAAATATCCTTTTGGAAATTGCGCTAGGGCACGTGGTTTGGCAGGTATCATTAATTAAACGAAAATATTTTAAAAATGGATATCTCTTGTTTATTCTGGAGTTCTCCTCAAGCCGCACCGCGCGCCCTCAGCCTCGTCTAGCGAACGTCAACAGCGTGACACCGTGCGCTTTCCGGAGGGGCGGAGCCAAGCCGAGCAACATATATATACACATCGATCATTGATTGTGAACCGGAAAATATAATAAATTACTGATATTTAGCGACTCGAATGGTTCTTTATCAACAACTTATTTTCTCGTGCTTCTGCTGACCTGTCTGCAAGGTGTATAAATCGAAGTCCCGAGTGCGAATAACAGGTGAGCCCGTCCTGAGGTAAATAGTGATTGGGAACGATTCAGAACCTGTGGGTAAATAACCCTTGGTAATTTCCCCAACAGTTTTCCCGGACGACAGACTGCCGGTAGGGGACATGTATTGCAGCGCAATACTCAGAATGCTTGTTTATATTGGAGCCGCCCTGTGGGTAGGACTGCCCAGAGGATGACTCTTCCCTGAAGGATGAAGCTGGGCCAAGAGAATGAACACATCAGAGCTTAGGCTTAGAGAGAAAGGGTGAAGGAGAAGTGCCTATAGCGAGGATCACGACGGCTGGTTCAGGGTGCATGGCCGGAGATACTACATCATCATTGGCTCACTTCATCGTTATTTTGCTTTGTTGCTGGTTTACCTCGTCACTGGGTTACCTCATTGCTGGCTTACAGAATAGGCTGCATCATCACCTTCCACCCTGTACATTGTGCCAACGGAAAGTCCTCGCCTGCAAGATTTTCCTCGCCTGCAAGATTTTCTTCTTCCACCATCTTTAGCCAAGTCTTTCTCGGTCTTCCCCATCCTCTACTTCCTTCTACATTGGTCACTTCCGTTTCCGGTCTTGCTGGTGAGGGTTCGTTTATTTGCAGCTCTACATGCTCTCCATCGAAATCGAAGTGAAGTAATTGTTCCCATTTGTATTTTCGTTATAACTGTATTTATTTTATGGTGTATGTACGTATATTGTCCCGACGAAGATTTTCGGTGCAAATCTTTCATACCTGTATTGAAAATCGTGTTAATTCGTGTCGTGTTTTGAGGCCTTGTACAGTGTACACTGTACAACCTTGAGGCTTTGTTTTTCTCTCAGCGGTCCGTCGTTTGTGATCCAATAACTTTCGTTCTCTGTTTTCCCAGTCTTTTCACCCCATAGCCTACTTCCTTATGTAAATCTCAACTCAAAAAAACAAAAAAAAAAAGACATTACCTTCTCTGTGCTCATTCGTTTATTCATTCTTATTCGTTCGTTCGTTCTTCGACCACGTGTTTCTCACCCATTTCCCCAGATAGATTGTCAAATTTCAACTCGTTATTTTATCGTCCATGCGATATTGTTTGATTATAGTTAGTTTTGGTTTGAATTTTCCTGTAACTCGTAATTAATTAATCGTGTTCTGCTCCTCGTGTGTGGCCTTGTAGTTGTACCCCCGTCGGTGTTTTGTTAACTTAAGCGTGTTTTGCTTGGCTCTTAGTTTTTTCCCTTCTACCCCGAACATAATACTCTGTCTAACGTTCTAAATCACCCCCCCCCCCCCCAAAAAACAAACAAACAAAAAAACATAAACAAAAAAAAAACCAAAAACATTTATTTTCCTTTCTCCGCGTGTACTGTTGTCTCATCCTGTATTTTCTGTCCAGGTGTGCTGTTTGCCCCGCCCCCATTATCTCCTTGCCATCCACCGTTTGCCCTGTTCACGTAACTCGTGGTGGTCCCTCTCGGCTCTCCCCCCATTGGTATTTTGTGCATAGAAGATTGTTCACAGTTCTGTTTAAATATTATTTAAATATGTTTAACCTTTCCCCTTCTGTGTTTTATTCAGTGGTATATTACAACACGCTGTTTTTCTTCCTATTTAAAAGGCTTTTCTCAATTTCCTCTCCAACCTATTCCACTTCAAAAAAAAGAAATTCAATATCTTATACGTCTCCCTCACTACATGGTCTAAATTCACATTCATTCCATCCCTCCTCCATCGTTCTGAATCGGATTGCTAACTTGAAAATCACAACAAACCCAATTTGTTATCAATGTTCGTCTTTCATTAATCATCCACTTTCTAAACTCCCCTCTTGCCCCTCCCATCCAAATCCCCCCCCCCCTTGCATCTACACTCCTAAACTCCCCCCTTGCCCCTCCACTCCTGAAATCCCCCCTTGCCCTTCCCCTCCTAAACTCCCCCCTTGCCCCTCCCCTCCAAATCCCCCCCTTGCCCCTCCACTCCTGAACTCCCCCCTTGCCCTTCCCCTCCTAAACTCCCCCCTTGCCCCTACACTCCTAAACTCCCCCCTTGCCCCTCCACTTCTAAACTTCCCCCTTGCCCCTTCCCTCCAAAACTCCCCCCTTGCGCCTCTCCTCCTAAACTCCCCCCTCACTCCTCCCCTTCAAAACTCCCCCCCAACCCCTCCCATTCAATTCTCCCCCCATACCATTCCTCTCCAATTCTCCCTCCTCCCCCCTCCTCCTCCAAGCTGCCTCCTCCCCACTTCGTCTCCCTTCTATCTCATACCTCCACCCCCCCCAAACCTTCTACTTTCCTCTGCCCCCCCTCAAACAACCCCTTACTGTGCCTCATCCCTTCACCATCAAACCTTTCATCCTCCTCATCCTTCCCTTTCTTGGAACTCTTCTGCAATATCTGACACACTATCAACTGCTCTCCCTACCTCCCCCTCCCATCCTTCATCTTACCCTACTCCTCCCCTCCCCTGTACCTGATGCTCCCCCTCTCTCTTCATTAACGGTATGGACCTCAAACATCCGGGCCCTTCGCTCAAACCTGACTGATCTCTCCATACAGGTTGCTTCTGACAATCCAGACTTGATCTGCTTAACAGAGACTTTCCTCCCTCAAGATGTCTCTGATTCCTTAATATCTCTTCCTGGTTACTCCCTCCTCCGGTATGATAGACCTGAGCCTCGGCCTGGTGGTGGGGTGGCTATCTTTATCAAAAACTCTCTTCCTCACTCTCCTTGCACTGCCCTCTTTCCTCCTCACCCCCAGGAGTACCTCTGGCTACGGCTTCCTCTCCGCTCCCACCTTTTGTTCATATGTGTTCTGTACCGTCCCCCAAACAGTGATGACTCCATCTACATTTCACTGTCTGACAACATGGACCAACTTCTATCCACTCATCCCAACTCTCTCTTCCTCATATGTGGTGACTTCAACTGTCATCATGCCACCTGGTTGGGTGTGGGTTCCTCTCTCACCAGTCATGGCACCTCAGCAAAAGACTTCTGTGACTCACTGGGATTGACACAATCTGTCAATTTCTCGACCCGGATCTCAGCCAATGGAGTATCTTCTTTTCTAGACTTGGTTATGACAAACTTCCCTGCTAATGTCTGCTGCTCTTCTTCTGCTCCAATCGGTTCTTCTGATCATGTGCTTGTCAAAGTGGACATCTCTCTGGCCATTCTCAGAGAGCCTCCTCAGCGTCGACGAGTCTGGCATTTCACTCAGGCCGACTGGGACGGTCTTCAAGCAGCCATCAATCGTCTGGATTGGTCTCCCATCTCCACTGCCTCTGACATCAATTCTTCCTGGGAATTCTTCCAAAGCAAACTGATCTCTCTCATGCACAGATTTATCCCATCTCGCCTTCAGTTGTCTTACCCTTCCTCCCGTCCATGGTACACTGAATCTTGTGGTGAGGCAGTTGCCCTGAAACAACTTGCCTTTGCCTCTTGGAAGGCTAATCCAACTGAAGGCAATCTCAGTTCCTTCCACCAAGCTCGGAACAAGTGTGTGTCTACCCTCAGGAGTGCCAGGAAGCAGTAACTCTCCTCACTCAAGAATGAACTCTCAAACCTGTCTCCTTCCTCCAAATCCTGGTGGCGTCTGGTCAAATCCGTTTCTGGTGTTTGTTCCCCCTCCATCCCCTCCCTTACCTCAAATGGCCACACAGTTGACATCGCACGTGACAAAGCCGAATGCCTCAACTCTGTGTTTGCCTCAAAATCCTTAGTCCCAAACCCATCTCTCTCTGTTCCCACCTTTCCCAGTCGAACCCAACTGCGCCTGAACTCTGTGTCCTTCTCTCCTGACAAGGTGGAGGAGTTTTTGTCAAACCTCGACTCTGATTCTGCAACTGGACCAGACGGCATCAGCCCACGGGTCCTAAAATCCTGCTCTGCCGCTCTATCTCACCCTCTCTCTGTTCTTTTCACCCTATCTTTTGCTCAAGGTCATCTGCCAGCATCCTGGAAATCAGCTAACATTACCGCTTTACACAAAAAAGGTGCAAAAACAGATCCTTGCAACTACAGACCAATCAGCCTGCTCCCAATTATCAGCAAAGTCATGGAATCCATCATTGCTTCGGATATGAAATCTTTCCTCTTCTCCAATGGCTTGATCTCTGATCATCAATTTGGTTTCAGACCAGGTCACTCTACTCTGGACATGCTGCTTCTGCTGTCTCAACAATGGATGGAGATCCTCAATGCCAAACAGGAAATCAGAGCTGTCTCCCTTGACATATCACGTGCCTTCGATACGGTCTGGCACCCAGCTCTGATCACCAAACTCTCCTCCTATGGTATCCAGGGAAATCTCCATGCATGGCTTGCGGACTTCCTCTCTGGTCGTAGTCAATGTGTGGCCCTGAATGGATTTCTCTCATCTCCCCTTCCTCTTCAGGCTGGAGTTCCCCAAGGCAGTGTGCTGGGCCCTGTGCTTTTTCTGGTCTTTATCAATGATCTCTCCGACTCTCTGGAAAATCCTCTCTATCTCTTTGCTGATGACTCCACTCTCTGCCGCTCCATTCCTCTTCCCTCAGATCGGCAGTCTGCAGCCTCCTCACTCTCTGAAGACCTGGACAAAATCACAGTCTGGTCAAACAAGTGGAACATGTCTTTCAATCCTGACAAATCTCACTCTCTTACTATGTCTCTCCGAAAAGATCGACTGGACAACCCTCCCATCTACTTTCTCAACAATCCTCTCCAAGAAGTTCTGTCGCTCAAGCTTTTGGGTCTCACTATCTGCCATGATCTTTCTTGGGAAAACCACATTTCCAAGCTGGCCTCCAAAGCCAGTCGCCGACTGGGCATCCTCCATCGTGCGAAGTCCTTCTTCGGCACACCTGAGCTCCTCACCACATACAAGGCTTTCATCCGCAGCTCAATGGAATACTTTTACTCTCCTATGGGCTGGTGCACCTGCCTCACACCTGGCTCGGCTTCACGCTGTTGAATCCAAAGCTTTCAAAATCATTGGAATCTCCCGCGATGAAGCTATCTCTGAGGGCCTTTCACTCACTCACCGCAGGCAGGTAGGTGGTCTTTCTGTCTTCTACCGACTCCTCTCTGGCCTTGCTCCCCCAGCTCTCTCTGTGCTCTGTCCCCCAAATATTCCTACAGGTCGCACAAGATCTGCCAGCAACCCTCTGATGGTTAAACTGCCGAAATCTCGGCTCTCTACTCACCTTCACTCCTTCATCCCTCTTTTCTCCCGCCTCTTGAACAAACTCCCACACTCCCTTCAATCCCACTCCTCCCTCCAGGTCTTTAAAACAGCTGTTCACCACCATCTCTTATCTTCCCCCATCCAAAACCTTGATCTTTTCTACCCCTACTAATTCACCCCAGATCCACCTTGTTTGAAATTCCAACTTCTTTCCTGGAAGTCCTGGCAGTGTCCATATGTTTATACCCCTCCCACCCCCCCCCCCTTCACATGCCTCCCCCCCAAAGCCCTCTCCCTCCCACAGATCTCTCGATGTCTCCATGTCTCTCGGTCCCTGCTCTCAAATGTTGTGTTTGTGTCCTTGCCCCTCTCTCCCCATCGTGTCTACCGCTCCCGATGTTATTTGTTTTATGTGTCTGTTTGTCTTTATGTGTGATTAATGTTCGCTCTTTCACGAGCCTCGATCTTGTATACAAAAAAAAAAGTTTGTATAAGTGTGATCTGTGGCGTTTAATGTGACTTAGGTTATATTTATTCTTCATTATTGTAAATAAGTTTGTGTGTCCCCATTTCCATGAATGTGTCTTCTGATTCACATTGTTTGTTCCAAACTGCTCGTCTCGTGCATCTTCCTCACCCCCTCACCCACCCCCTCTCCCCCACCCCCCGCCCCAAATATTCATTATAATTAAACCTTTAAAATGGTGATAAATGTGTGTTCGATCCATATGATTCCTGTGCATGTACCATCAATTTTGGAACAGTTTCATGGGGAACAGTAAAGTTTAAAGAATAACTGAATGCAGTATGTTACAAACCGATTGTCCATTTTCCTGGCACTGAGGCATATAATGTTAGTGAGCCTCAGACGTGACAATATATCCATTTTTCCTTCTGTTACGGATTCCGGATTTATGTGAATTACTATTCAGGTCATTGCTTATTAATGTTTATTCCATTCAAGGTTGTTGTGGTTAAATGGTTAGAAGCGCTCCTGATAACAGGAGACCGGAAACGGGATGGTGAACCAGAAGAAGAAAAATGACAAGGTCGGGAGAGAAGCGGCCATCTTGATCCTCGACCAGCTCCGACGCGAGCCGAGTCGATCTTTATCTGCTTTGGAACGCTGCGTTTGAATTCCGGGATCTAAAATTGTATAACATAATAAAATAATAATTTTTAGTAATTAAAATTAATTAATTAATTATTAATTGGTAAATTTTTGAGAAATTGTGGTAAAGTCTTGGGTGAAGGTTAACAGGTGTTAACGATAGTCACCATGGCGTTTCTTGCACAGAACTTTGCGGTAAGACCTAGTGAAGCACAGTTCCGAGCGTTACTAAAAGCGGACCTCTTGAAATTGGCCAAACATTTTAACTTGGAGGTCCGAACTAATTTGAGGAAGGCAGAGTTGCAGACCACGGTGATACAATCTATGGTGGGATTAGGAACATGGGACGAGTTAGCCTGGCAGTGGCTACCCGAAGAACCAGAAGACGTTGAGATCCGGAAACTGGAGTTGCAATTACGGAGCCAGGAACGGATCAAAGAAGAAGAAAGGAAAGCAGAAAAGGAAAGAGCAGAAGAAGAAAGGAAAGCAGAAAAGGAAAGAGCAGAAGAGGAAAGGAAAGCAGAAGAGAGGAGAGAAGAGAAACAAGCAGAGGAAAGGAGAGTGGAACGAGAACTCCAGGAAAGGTTAGAAAGGATGAAAACAGAGGAAAGGAAAGCAGAAGAGAGGAGAGAAGAGAAACAAGCAGAGGAAAGGAGAGTGGAACGAGAACTCCAGGAAAGGTTAGAAGGGAGAAAAGCAGAGGAGAGGAGAGCTGCCAGGGAACTCGAAGCAGAGGAGAGAAAAGCCGAAAGGGAGTTGAAGGAACGTGATCTGGCGCTTCAGCAAGAAATTAAATTCAAGGAGCTGGATTTAATGAGAGAATGGGGAGAGGTACCACCCTTGCTGACGGGGTCGACACCTAGCCAGAACACCTGGGATGTGGGCAGACATGTGAGGCTGGTTCCACCCTTCAGTGAAAAGGAAGTCGCTAAATTTTTCCACACTTTGAGAAAGTGGCTCGACAGTTAAGCTGGCCGGAGGAGGCCTGGACCATACTAGTGCAAAGTGTGCTGGTGGGTAAAGCTCAAGATATTTATTCGGCGCTATCAATGGACCAATGTGCAGATTATGAGGTATTGAAGAAGCACATTCTCAAAGCCTATGAGTTGGTTCCTGAAGCTTACCGGCAAAAATTCAGGAATGCCAGGAAGAGGGAGAGTGAGACCCATGTGGAGTTTGCCAGAGTGAAAGAAAACATGTTTGATCGGTGGTGTGAGTCAAAAGGAGTCGGGAAAGACTTCGAAGCATTGCGTGACTTGATCCTGGTGGAGGAATTTCAACAGTGTGTCCACGAGGACATCAAAGTGTACCTGCAGGAACAGAAAGTACCAAAGTTGTGGGACGCAGCCACCATGGCAGATGATTATGCCTTAACACACCGGATAGGGGTCCACAAACCTAACTCCTCGCCTAGACTTCAGCAGGGGAGTTATGGAACACCCGGTGCGGAGAACGACAATACATGGCGGCGGCCTCGAGATGATTATGGGGACAACTCTGATACCCCAACTGTTAGAAATCAGAGGGCTACGGGCCCAAGACAAACTTATTTTCCGGGGGGCTCAAGGCCGACCCTGAGGTTCTCCTCCGGGCCTACTTGCGCCTTTTGCAAAAAACCTGGACACTTGATGTCCAGTTGTTACCTCATGAAAAGGTACAACTCCGCATGCGATGGCAAACGTAAGAAATCGCCCACAGAAGAGTTACCAACCATTTATTTATGAGGGGTTTGTCTCACTAGAGGGAGACTTGACTAACCCAAGACCTGTTAGGGTATTGAGGGACACAGGAGCCCATCAATCCTTAATGCTTGAAGGCATTTTGCCATTGTCAAAGAGTACAGCAACTGGTGATAGTGTTCGGTTACAAGGGATCGGTGGCTGTGTTAGTGCCCCACTTCATGTCATCCATTTGGAATCCGATTTGGTGTCAGGACCGGTCACCGTCGGTTTACAAGCCACGCTTCCTGTAGAGGGAGTATCTGTGGTTATCGGGAATGATTTGGCCAGGGGTCAAGTTTATGGTAACCCGAGGGTTGGTAAAGAGCCCAGCAGGGAAAATAACACCACACCAGCTCGGGAGGGCGACAAAAGTACCAAGTTATTTGTAGGGGGACTGAACCTCAAAACAGAGGAAGAAGTTCTGACCTCTGTCTTCAACAGATATGGGCCGCTGGTGGAAATGCGGTTGGTAAAAGACAGGGAAACGCAACAGTCAAGAGGGTTCGGCTTTGTCACGTTTGCAAGCACAAAAGACGCCAGAGAGGCAGAGAAGAATTGGAATGGTAAGGATTTGGAGGGTCGGACCATAACAGTAGGGAAGGCATTTCGTAGGCGTCGAGAGGTCTACAGAAGAGGACAACTTGGCGGTAGTTTTGGCGTTGGCAGCAGCCGATATTACTATGGAGGCTCCCAGAGTTACGGCATCCCCCGAAAGAATGATTGTCAGAGCACTGGCCGAGACGGAGACCGCCAGTCAGGTGACTACTGGGTCAAGTGGTCCCACCGTAACTGTTAGGAGTCCGGAGAAGTTGAAGCACTATATACGGCGGAGCCGCCGAGCCTGGGCACCTACACGGACTAACCGTGAACGCCACGCTCTTAAAGGCGTCCAGGTAGTGAACTTTCCTGCACGGACTAACCGTGAACTCCACGTTCTTAAAGGCGTCCATGTAAGGAACTTTCCTCCCCGGACTAACCGTGAACTCCACATTCCTTGAGGCGTCCATGTAGTGTATACTCAGCTTGGCCTCCCAAAAAAGTGCTATCGAGTTGTTTAACTTTGGGGGTTTGGTCACCACCCCTTCACCGGCATTCAAGAGAAACTAGAAGTGTTGACGCTTGGTCCAGAGTGAATTACCTTTGGAATCTCTGGGGGTTTTGTGAAATTTGTTGCTTTGTTTTTTGAGATGTGATAATTGTGCCCGGGGGAACTGATGATTTGGGGTGTGAGTTATCTTGTTTGTTTATCAAAGTTGGCCTGCAAAGAAAGTTTTCGCTGGGTTCAAACTTTCTTTCTTGAAGGGGGGGAGTGTTACGGATTCCGGATTTATGTGAATTACTATTCAGGTCATTGCTTATTAATGTTTATTCCATTAAAGGTTGTTGTGGTTAAATGGTTAGAAGCGCTCCTGATAACAGGAGACCAGAAACGGGATGGTGAACCGGAAGAAGAAAAAAGACAAGGTCGGGAGAGAAGCGGCCATCTTGATCCTCGACCAGCTCCGACGCGAGCCGAGTCGATCTTTATCTGCTTTGGAACGCTGCGTTTGAAAAGCCCGTCTGGCGAGAGGAGTTACCTGCGCGGGGTGATTGCCTGTTACATGTCAGGTTGCCGTGGGTTCCTGGAAGGAACCAAGCGTCCGGCACTGTTCGCCTCGACGCCTACGAGTGCGTGTACGGGTCGCACCTTGGGCCTCGCGCGCTTTGCGAGCCGGTCACAGCCCAGAGGCCGCGATCACGGGCTCCGACCCCGGTGGCGTCCCGAGGAGGTGTCCGCTGCAGCAGCCGTTCCCGGTACGGGACGTGCACGTTTGGAGCACGTCAGCCAGGGGTCCGTTCAACCGCCCGTGTGCGGAGAAGTCGACCTTCACCTTGGTCTGGAGGGGCCCAGAGACATTGTGAGGGACAGTGACCATTGAGGGTGCAGTGAGTGGGGTCAAGGGGGGAAATATATGAGATGGCCATCTTAGTAATATTGTTGATTGATTGTTGATTGTTGTTGATTGATTGGGAATATATTATTGATTAATCCGGATCCTTGGTGTGGGGTTTCTTATTGACTGGAATTCATATTGATTGCGTTACGAAAGCGTATAAATCATATATCTTTCTGGCGGGGTTCCTCTCACGGTCCGCGGGTCACCGAGACCAGGTAGTCACCGGGAGGACCACGTAACACTTCACACTTCTCTTTTCTTGCCTTTGAAAATCCTACCATAACCTACAGGAGCACTGCATAAGCAGCTCAACTGTGACCTTTAGAAATTGGTGCACACCTGCAGGCTGTTCGCATAAAACTAACTATGGTCCAATACACATATTAATAAGCAAAAACATATTTAAGTATACTACCGGTCAAAAGTTTTAGAACACCTCAATTTTTCCAGTTTTTATTGAAATTTACGCAATTTAATATCCAGTGAATAACCTGAAATGGTACAAATAGGCCTCAAGCTGAGGCCTGAAATAGTGCCAAAAAAACGAGTTTCGTTCCGAACTCGTGGGACTACGATTTCTATGCATTTTTTAATTGTATACAACATGCCTGACCTTGTGTTAAAAGTTTAACTCTGAAATCCTGCCAGTTTCCGTGAACGACCACGTCAAACTAGGTCATGTAGAGTCAAAAAGGAGGATTTTTTAGCTCCGGTGCCGACTTTGCGGCGTGGAATCTCCATCAGTACATATAATTCAGCCTAGGAATTTATGCTTGGCACAGACATCCCATGGTTCTGTGGCCCTGTCAGTTTTGAAGGCTCTTACTTACGCACGCATCATGCAGCGGAAATGTAAAAAATGTACTTTTGTCGTACTTACCTACTGTAAAATTCAATGAATTTCTCCGAAATTAACCCAAAATATTTTCGAAACCATCAAGAGATATCCTCTCGAAAATGGGTAAGCTTGGCATATGGAAGGAATACTGCTTATTGACGACGTTTCGTGGTTGTCTGGAAAACAACGGATGAAGGGGGCGACACTAAAAATGCCTCCAGATGCATATGGGGACCGCATGATGACCAGGGATAGCATAGTGAATGTAGAGTAGGGAAGCTTGGTATTATGGTCGGTGCTATGAATCCGATGAATACATGATAATCCATTGATACAATAAGTATCAATCCATAGATAATAATAAGGCACACACCTGAAGTAAATCGCATGATATTTTAGTCACCGTCGTGTCAATACGCAAAGATGCAGGCTTCGATGTATGCGAAAATTCTGAATGTCCACGGGCTCAAGTAGCACAAATCTTCTTAAAATTTCAAGGCCCTTCACGCCCTTGAATCCAAAGCTTTCAAAATCATTGGAATCTCCCGCGATGAAGCTATCTCTGAGGGCCTTTCACTCACTCACCGCAGGCAGGTAGGTGGCCTTTCTGTCTTCTACCGACTCCTCTCCGGCCTTGCTCCCCCAGCTCTCTCTGTGCTCTGTCCCCCAAATATTCCTACAGGTCGCACAAGATCTGCCAGCAACCCTCTGATGGTTAAACTGCCGAAATCTCGGCTCTCTGCTCACCTTCACTCTTTCATTCCTCTTTTCTCCCGCCTGTGGAACAAACTCCCACACTCCCTTCAACCCCTCTCCTCCCTCCAGGTCTTCAAAACAGCTGTTCACCACCATCTCTTATCTTCCCCCATCCATAACCTTGATCTTTTCTACCCCCACTAATTCACCCCAGATCCACCTTGTTTGAAATTCCAACTTCTTTCCTGGAAATCCTGGCAGTGTCCATATGTTTATACCTCTCCCACCCCCCCCCCCTTCACATGCCTCCCCCCCCTTCACATGCCTCCCCCCCAAAGCCCTCTCCCTCCCACAGATCTCTCGATGTCTCCATGTCTCTCGGTCCCTGCTCTCAAATGTTGTGTTTGTGTCCTTCCCCCTCTCTCCCCATCTTGTCTACCGCTCCCGATGTTATTTGTTTTATGTGTCTGTTTGTCTTTCTGTGTGATTAATGTTCGCTCTTTCACGAGCCTCGATCTTGTATACAAAAAAAAAAAAAAAAAAGGCAATCGGATGAAAATTGAGGATTTTAGAAATTCGATAAAGTTGGTGAACTTTGGCCTATGTTGACCTATTGACCTTTTGATCCCAAAAACAATAAGCTTCTTGCTTATGATCAACTCTACCATTTGGTGAAATTTCGTGAAGATCGGTTGAAAATTGTGACCTGTAGGCGCCTGACTGACAGACAGACAGACAGAATAACGCACAAGATCAAGCAATATACTTGAAAAATCTCAGGTATAATTAATCAGCAATTATTTAGCTCAGGTAGAACAGCAAGGTGATCGTGAGCATTTTATTATTAAAATTAGTATGCAGTGCACGTTTTTATGCCTCCGCAGGACGGTTGTCCGTCCGGTTGTCGGTCCGTACCAGACTTTCGTTTCCAGAATAACCGCTTATGGGATTGGCTTATTGGTATGAACTGTAATAATTGGTATGATAACAAAATTGGTATGAAATGTATGGTATGATAACAAAATTGGTATCAACTGTAATGCAAAGATGAACTGGTTCGATTTTGGGTTGAAAAGGTCAAAGGGACCATGGTCATGTGACCTTTAATTTAAAATCTTGGTTACCACAACTTGTGGACGAGAGAAGGGATTTCAATCAAACTTGACAGTAAATATCGTGGATGCTTCTTCATGGTGGTCGAACCCTTCCCCCTCCTTCCCCCAATGCAATTCGGGGGCAAAATCTTCCCCATTCTGTCCTGCTGCCCGGATTCGTCAGGTCAGCGCTTTATTAGGGTCAGAGTTCAGATTGGTCCCCATGGACCGTCCCTTTCCCTCTTGTCCCTGTTTCTCTCTTTCTCCAACTCTGACGTGGCCCTGACTTCGTGAAGGTGGGTCACACCATCCTAGATGTGGGGGATCTCTGGGTCGTTTCTGGGAGATCGATCCGCTGTCTTTGTGTCACGGGCTTGTTCGAGAGAACTGTCCGAAGTGATACAACAACAACCAAATTTGACACCACAATGGCCTGCTGTGCAAAGATGGACAGATTAAATTTTTGGGTGTAACAGGACTTGTGCCCTATGAAAATATTTTTGCAGATCATAACTCGAGTTTGAAACATCTGAGGTTTTTACCTCTGTCATGTGACCTTTAATCGAGATCAAATGCAAACAGTGGGTTGACATCGAACGCAGGCGGACGCATATCCAATATCACCCACCGATGCAGACATTGTACAACAGAGCTCGTTTCGTCCCACCCTGCACAATAACTTGGGGTATAATTAGCAGTGTAGGTAGATCCTAGACTCGTGGAGGTAGATCCTAGACTCGTGGAGGTAGATCCTAGACTCGTGGAGGTCGATCCTAGACTCGTGGAGGTGTATCCTAGACTCGTGGAGGTAGATCCTAGACTCGTGGAGGTAGATCCTAGACTCGTGGAGGTAGATCCTAGACTCGTGGAGGTAGATCCAAGACTCGTGGAGGTAGATCGTAGACTCGTGGAAGTGTTTCGTAGACTCGTGGAGGTGTATCGTAGACTCGTGGAGGTGTATCGTAGACTTGTGGAGGTAGATCCTAGACTCGTGGAGGTGTATCATAGACTCGTGGAGGTGTTGGTGAACTCGACGTTGACCAGATACTGGTGTCTGTTGGCAAGATTGTGACACTCACCGTCCAATTGCAGCCACGTCTGCAGGCATTCACGATATTTACTCCATCTCAGAGGCGTAAACGGCGAAGTTATGTCATTCACGACGTGTTCAAAGTGCATGAAGCACTTTAAACGCGATTTTCCCGAGGCCATGATTAAACATTCAGCGCGACATGGGCGCCACCATTTTGTATGTCATGTGACCCAAGCAAGTGTTCTGGTAGGCCTAGATTCAAAATTAGTGCCTTCGATGCAAGACAAAGTAGTGCGACATAAACGCGTGGAAAACTTTCAAACTGGCAGGATCTGTTAGTTAAACTTTTTGTATGTGCTACAACTCGGCACGTACTCAGATTACCAGTGATTATTTTTTAGTCTCTCTGACCTCGGAACGGGATTGAACGATACACGATGTCAGCTTGAGGCCTAAAAGGTAAGCAGTAAACTGCTCGAGGTAAAAAAAAAGAAGAAGAGTTTAGGTTAGCAAAAACGGGAAAATAATGGAAATTGCACAGTTATGTTGTAAAAAAGGCCTTCTTCAGGGAACAAGTAATGGGTTAACAACTTACAGCTGTTCTGCAGCAATGTAGGAAAATTAAGCCTTGAAAGTTGATGCAAACAATTCCTACAGGTGTCCCAACCTCTGCTGATTACTTGATTACAAACCCCCTGTCTGTATAAAAGCAGTATTGGAACAGACTGTTATTACACCCTCTGAAGCATTATTTGGACAATATTGCACTGCAGGAAGTAGTATATTGGAAACTGGAGGAAACTCTGACAGGAAGAGGTCTAGCAGACCCAAAGCCACAACAGAATCAGAAGACAAGTTTCTGAGAGTCAGCAGCTTGCGTGATAGGCGGCTCACAGGACAACAGCTTCAAGCACAGCTTAACACTGTTCGAAGTAAGCAAGTCTCAGTTTCAACTGTGAAGAGAAGACTTTGAGCTGCAGATTTGACAGGTAGAGTGGCAGTAAGAAAACCATTGCTAAGATGGCAAAATAAGAAAAAGAGGCTTGCCTGGGCCATCAAGCACCGCCAGTGGACTACTGAAGACTGCAAGAAGGTCTTATGGACCGATGAATCAAAATTTGAAATCTTTGGTTCATCACGCGGAGTTTTTATACGACATTGAGTCGGCGAAAGGATGGTTTCTCAGTGTGTGGCACCAACTGTCAAACATGGAGGAGGAAGCGTGATGGTCTGGGGCTCTTTTGCTGGATCCAGAGTCGGCGACTTGCACAGAGTGACTGGCACCCTGAACCAAAAGGACTACCACAGCATTTTGCAGCGCCATGCAATACCCTCTGGTATACGCCTAGTTGGTCAGGGGTTCATCCCACAGCAAGATAATGACTCTAAACACACCTCCAGGCTATGTCGAAACTACCTTCAAGGAAAAAAACAAGACGGTAGGCTTCAAATCATGGAATGGCCAGCACAGTCTCAGACTTAAACCCATCGAGCTGGTTTGGGATGAACTGGACAGAAGGGTGAAAGCAAAGCAACCTACAATTTGCGCACATTTGTGGGAACTTTGCAACAGTGTTGGGAAGAACTTGCCGAACAATATTTGATTTCCATTGTAGAAAGAATGCCACGAGTGTGTTCGGCGGTTATATCTGCAAAAGGTGGCTACTTTGCTGAGTCAAAAATTTAAATTAAATTTTGTTAAACAACATGATTCTATGATTTCTTATCTCCAATTGTTTATTTGTTCTCTGCTTAATTTCAGAGTACATTGAGACATTAAACTGCGTAAATTTCAATAAAAACTGGAAAAATTGAGGTGTTCTAAAACTTTTGACCGGTCGTGTAGATAATGACATGTCAATAAATTTGACATCACTGTGGTCACAGACCCATATAGCTTTCCCGTAATTATTTTCATCTCGATCTAGAAACAGGCTGGTTATGGAGCAACTCAGACCAGCAGTTTAAAGTCGCTTGTCAAAATCTTGCACTAGGCTAGAGCAGCAATGAATACATCGTAAAATTGTCCCAGGCCCACCGAGTCTTGAGCACAGAGTAGAAATATCGTTTCAACAAAAGTAGAAAACTACTGTAACTCCTTGCCTCACGAGACTTTGCCACAACCCCTCTACATATACCACTGTAGCAGCAGACACACTGATTAATGGGTTATTGATGGAATGATGGTGTGAATTACCTGATTATTGATGAGATGGTGAAATGGAGGATTGAATATGCAAAAGCGAGGGACGTGCTCCCACCAATATTCAACTGTTATTGGGAATTTTTGTTAGTTATTGCCAAGAGGTACACACACTCACCTCTAAGTCGTCTAGCCTGGGATTGGATGGACGTTAAACTGGCGTCCGGTCTGCTGACATTAGTTGCTGGATGATAACGATCCCATGGAAGCCTTCGCGACGAGTAGGCGAGCCATCACCAGTACCCTAATTCCACCAAATTCCAAATGCCTACCCTGACCTACAGAGAGCATTGCAAATTGCATCAGCGGCACATACGAAAGAAGAATAATAGGTGACAAAAAGCATACTCTATTTTCCAAAGTAAAGGGTTTGGGTGTTAGTATTCTCATCTGAATCGCTTGACTCATGATGGGGAGAACTCGGGTTCACGTCCAACACGCCATGATACATATTTGTCCAGAACTATCGGGGATGCCTCTTCGCGGTGGTTGTACCTCCCAACAGCTAGTCGGGGGCCAAATCTTCCCCCATTCTCCCTGCTGCCTGGATTCGTCAGGTCAGATAACGGTGAGAGTGCCCTGACTTTGTGAAGCCGGGATGCACCATCCTGGATGTGGTGGATCTCTGGGTCGCTCCTGGGAGACCGATCGGTTGTCTCCGTGTCGCCGGATTGTTCGATAGGACTGTCTGGGGCTATACAACACCAATAACATTTTTGTCCAATGTCTCCCAATGTCCTTGGAAATCATGTAAAAGTACATTGATGTTTATTAATGTATCTGTCCAGCATGTGATGCGTGTACAATTGCTCCTGCCAGAGTCTTAGATCAATGTAGAAAATCAAGTGTTGCCTGTGCGGAGAATACAGATGTTATACTCGGAGAGGATATTCATTAAGAGCAAGCAACATCGGTGGAAGTCACATTATGTCACTCACCACCCCGCACGGAACATTGTGTTCACCACAAAATGCAGCACATCTTGCAATTCATGATCTTTGCTTTTATCTGTTCGTGTGATTGATTTATTTATTATAGTTTCTGCAAGCAATATAATTGCGTGTCCAGAGAAAAGTTGGTTTTAGAAACATACATAATAGAAAACATCCATTTTTGGGTTCGCTGCGAATTGATTTGGGCAGGAAGATAATGATGATCATCCCATTTCAGACTTGAGTAGCAGAAATGAAATTTAATGGGGGAGTCTGATATTATGAAAAGTTCCCTCCAATTATTTGTACTGATTCTGCTGAACAATGGAACGGGTAATGAAAGGGAATAAATATTTTAGCCTTTCGAAACCATCACTTAATATAATAAAAGAGGATGATGTTGTGCAGAGCACGATACTTGCAAAATCCCTCCCCCCCCCCCTCACCACCCCGTCCCCCACCCAAAATACGTTGCCATAGATACATCAAATTTTCCATTTCTTTAAGATTTAAATTGACAATCTTTATCAAAGCTCGGTTCAATCAGATGAAAATTTAATATTTTTTCAAATAAAAAATGAAGATTTTAGAAGTTTCACCTTGAATTGACCTTTGACCTTTTGACCTCACATCGTTGCTTTCCAAATTCAGTGATGC
>NC_136263.1:76163370-76175870 GCF_964187855.1 Myxine glutinosa
GCGGAGACGAGGTGCCAAGGTGAGTGGCGAAATATTCGGCAATGTATATGATGTGAGGAAAGCTTCAGTCGGCTTGGGGATTGGTTTGGATCCGGGTGTTCGTGAAAGGCCGTTGGTGAAGTGTGCGACAGGTCTGGTGTGCGAAGAAAGAGGTGTGCGAGAATGTCCGACCATGGGGTGTGTGAGGAAAAAGTGCGCGCCGACCAGTGAGTGTGCTGTCGAGAGTGAGTCGGTCGTAGCGCGTGTGCGAGGGGGTACATGGAAGCGCGGTGTGGTAAGTGTTACGGAGGAAGTAACGAAAGAGTGTGCGCAAGAGTGTGCGCGAGAAAGGTGTGTAACGGACGGGTGCATGAGGAAAGAGTGTGCTGTCGAGAGTAAGGGTGAGTGCGCTGTCAAGAATGGAGGTGAGAGTAGTGAGAGTGACACGGAGCGTGAGTTAGTTGTGACAGGTGAGCGAGGATGTACACCTGGCATGGAAGGATGCACACCTGGAATGGTAGAGCGTGTGTGGGGATGCACACTTGAGTTGGTCGTGAGGCACGTGGTTGGGTGTGCGAGTGAGAACACACCTGTGATTGTCACAGAAGAGGTGGCCGAGGAAGGGGCGCGAAGAGGTGTGTTGGTGAGGTGTGCGAGCGACGAATGTGTGCCAAGGTGTTCGGTGGTCAGGTGTGTGACCAAGTCGGTGAGCGGAATGAGTGTACCGAGGTGTGTAAGGAAAGGTACGAGGAGCATGGGAACAGCTGGAGGTAGTAGCAAGAAAGGGGTAGCGTATGCGTGTAAGCATCCAGGTGAGGCATCGACGGTAACCGGGTTAGCGGTTAGAGCGACTTGTAGCCGAATCGGGCCCTCGGTGCGTGCCGGGCTTCGCGTGCCGCGAGAACCAGCGGGGATCCGAGCCACGGCGGGTTCGAAAGGACCGCCGTACGCGATCCACGCTGGGCCTCGCTTGGAACGGCCGCGTCCGTGCTCCACTAGGCGGAGCGGGCAGCTCGATAGGAAGGGTCGTCATGGCGACCACTTTTTGTTGAGACGTGCCGGCAGGTCGAGATCGGGACATTGGATGGCTCCGTGCCGAGGTGGTGCGTGGGATCTCGGCCCGGGTAAGCCCCCGTCCCTGCCCCGAATGCGGGACGTATCCAGCCGCTGGCACAAAACAACCCGCATTCATTGCTCGGCTGTACGAAGCCGAGCTTTAGAAGGGAATTGGCGCACCGAGAGGATCTAATAAGTAGACGGGTGATGAGGATAGTGTTTTGGCCCCGAAATTAGAAAAAAAAGCAAAATTTGATGATGGTACGGTGATTAGCAGTAAATGACAAATTTTTGATTTGTTGGATTTGGACGAGCGAAATTGATAGTAGGACCTCCCCGATGTGGTGGGATGGCAAATCCACCATCCCTCACAGCGGGGGGGCAAAGGAGCACTAGCGTATGGGGTTGATGGCAGTGAAAACCAGCCCGGGTGGGTTAGGATATTGTGTGTAGGGACCTAGAAGATGACATTAGGTAATGTTAAGGTTAGTTAGTGACAATGACACCTGTAGTGGGGACGCAGGTAGAGTAGAGTGGATGATAATGACGTGGGAGCGCAATAGTTTAAAGGGACGACTGGGAAGCACAAGTTTCAGAGGGGAGTAGTTAGCTGAGATGATGCCGTGTGTTTGAGGATTGAACAGGTGTGATTGCACAGGTGTGCAACTGAACAGGTGTGTGGAGCAGTGTATGAGTGAGTGATGGTGATGTGTATTGTGATGACCAAATGGTCCAGGAAGAAAGGAGGGTGCAGGCGGCACCAGGTGTGAGGGCACAGGTGTGCAACAACAGGTATGGAGAATGGTAGTGTGGAATAAATGGAGTATTGGAATGAATGGTCGTGGAGTGAGTATGGTGGAAATTGTGGAGTGGAGTGGATGGTGCGAAGGTGTGAATGGGGGAAGAGTGGACCCCCATCACGGATACCCCCATCACGGCTCCCAGAGCCCACCTGCGGCCTCACCTGGCCGACATCCTCACAGTGGTGGAGTGCCCAAACCAACTACACACACTAACAGGCTACACGCCCAGCCATTTCCACAACACTAATGCACCCATCCAAAGACCATTCTTTCACCCGCACCACAGATGCCAATATCCAACCACAATTTACCTGTACCCGCTACCTAACACTTACACTACCCGCCACGTAACGTTAGTGTTGTGGAAATGTAACGTAACGTTGTGACATTGACCCCTATCACGTAACGTTAAGTTTAGTTAGTGACTGATACCTGTAGTGGGGACGCAGGTAGATTAGTGTGGATGATAATGACGTGGGAGCGCAATAGTTTAAAGGGACGACTGGGAAGCGCAAGTTTCAGAAGGGAGTAGTTAGCTGAGATGATGCCGTGTGTGTGAGAATTGAACAGGTGTGATTGCACAGGTGTGCAACTGGACAGGTGTGTGGAGCAGTGTATGAGTAGTGAGTGTGTGGATCAGCGTGAATGCGCTTGGGGAGAGAAGGGTGCAGGTGGCACCAGGTGTGAGAGCACAGGTGTGCAAGTACAGGTGTGTGGAGAGAGTTGGAGTAAGTGGTACGGAGTGGTGTGCATGGTGCGAAGGTGTGGATGGGGGAAGAGTGGACCCCTTTCACGAGTACCCGGGGCGGGTAGTGTAAGTGTTAGGTAGAGGGTACAGGTAAATTGTGGTTGGATATTGGCATTTGTGGTGCGGTGGCAGAATGGTATTGTGGATGGGTGCATTAGTGTCGTGGAAATGGCTGGGCGTGTAGCCTGTTAGTATGTGTAGTTGGTTTGGGCACTCCACCACTGTGAGGATGTCAGCCAGGTGAGGCCGCAGGTGGGCTCTGGGAGCCGTTAGTGTCAGTGGGGCCCGAGGATCCGGAGGACGGACCCGGGTAGCCCAGTGCCAGAGAGGGCACCGAGTGGGGAGAGCGCCAGAGGGCCTTCCCCAGGTAGTTAGGTTAGGGCAGGGAGCAGGTAAGCTCGGAGGCAACTGCAGTGGTGGGGGTGTGCAGGTGGGTAGACCTGCTGGGAGAGTTACAAGTCGCGGCCCAGAAATTGTGCGAGGGCACCGGGAGATGAATCGGGGGAGTGAGACCCCAAATTGAAAAGCACCACAGTTTGATCAATGGGAATTGGTTATTAGAACCCATAGTGTAAGTTGGCCAATGGATTGGCAGGGAAAGACCCCGGGTAGTGTAAAGTGTGTTAATGTCATTTAGAAAGTAGTTAGGATGAAGTCTCCTCGCACCATCTGCATCCACTCACCTGAGGTGACAGGTACTCCACACCATGCCATGGTTTAATTATTTTTATGATGCAAATGTTTGGATTGTGAGACGCATCATGACGTGGGTGTGACATTGTGCTTTGATGTTCCATCTCTGCCTCCTTATGAGGATTGATGATGAATTTGGTGATGGCAAATTTTGAAGTAGAGGGATTGTGGAGACGAATTTGGTATAGGGGAAATATGGGGAAGACGTGACAGTAGTGACGAATTGGTAATGTGTAGGTTTTGTACATATGGGGTAAGGGCAAGGGTGGGCTAGGTAACAGGGGGGTGACGTACGGTAGGGACGAGCTTTCTCACTTCGCCCTCCGTATGCATTTCGCCTTGCATTGCCTTTTTGACGTGTACCCTTGTGACCTTACCCCTCGCTCAATTGTCTTTCTTTTGTCTCCCACATGACCTGTGCGCCGTTGGGCGCCGAGGGGAGCGTGCGTGGGTCGGCCATTGTGCGCCCGAAATTCCCAGAACCAGCTGTCTGCATCGATGCACCACATTATGGACCACATGTCTGTGGCCGAGCACCACTTATGGACCCCATGGGTTGGGGCATGGCCCCTCTGCTGGAACCGGCCATGAGGGCCCGAAATCTTGCTGGCGGACCTTGGCCACAGGGCACCGATGCCCCACAGGTGAACCACACTAGTCGGCCCTGTGGGCCATAAATAAAATAAATAAGAAGGACACATTGGGCACACTTTATTGCAAATAGGCCGCCAGTAAGCAAAGCAAAAGAGAATGACAACATCTGGAAGACAAATAATAATAACCAGCAGAGGGAGCCGAAGAAGCAAGAGATCACCTGCAGGGTTAGGGGTTGTTGGTTTATTTTTATGGAACACTGATGAACTATGGTGACTGCACCGATTGGTGCTTGGGTGCGTTTTTGGGTGCTTTTAATGGTGCGTCGATGCAGAGCAGACTGTCTCCCCCCAGAAAGAACAATTACAGGTCCTGGGTTAGTTTTGTAAATAAAAATAGCGTCAGTGTAAATAATGCTCCCTACCGGCTGTATGTTTAGTTTGCGAATTCTTTCCGCAATTCGGTTAACTGTGGGCGTAAGTCTGTTAGGCAGGGTGCAATGGAGCAGCGGGACACATTTATTTATGTTTTAAAACTGTCGCACTCAGGGTCAGGTTAAAAATAGAGGGAACTACACCTACGTGTCACACTAAATAAAAGTTGTAGGCCCGGGACGTGCCTAAGAGGAGGAGGGTGCAGTGTTGCGGATATGAGGACTGTATATTTTTTTGATTGTGTAAATTATTATTATTGTTTATTCTGCGCCCCTGCCTCCGGAGCTGTGTAAAGGTGAAAGGGCATCCCATAATTAGTCCACAAGCATACACGTCAGCCAATAATAGAATACCCCTGTTCGATAGTTATCTCTTATTCTGTGTTTTAGAGTAAGGCTGTGTCTCCCATTAATTGAAGTACTCCATTGCACCAGTGAAAGAGAATAGATCCCCTTTCATTCCCATCCCCAAAATCTCCATTTCCTTTCACATCCCCTTTCGTCATTGCCGAGCCTCGATTGCCAATTACCTCCCCTCCAAAACCACCATTGAACAAGTGCTCGGGTCGGGGAAGAGGGGCGTGCCCGCCCGTCGTCATCAAGGGGGGAGCCAGAGGGTCGCATCACCAACCAGGGCCGAGGTGAGCACACCGATGGGCGTGTCCTGAAGGCCGGCGGCTTGATCGCTGGAGGCGCTATAAAGGCGCGCGCGCAAGAAGCGTTGGGGGGTTCAGTTGGGGGTTCAGTTGGTGGTCAGTTGGTGGTCAGTTGGTTGCGTTGGTTGCGGTGAGGAGTCGGTGGTGGTGGTCAGTTGGTTGCGTTGGTTGCGGTGAGGAGTCGGTGGTGGTGGTCAGTGGTTGCGTTGGTTGCGGTGAGGAGTCGGTGGTGAGGAGTGAGTGGACCAAGAAAGAGTTGAGGGTTTGGTGCACTGTGTCACCTGCGTCTTATGTGTTGTAAATAAACATGACTGCTTTCTTTTTGCTTGTGTGTACAATAAATCAAATTACTCTTCTGTCCGTCTTCTCGTTTTATTCCTTTTCCTCTTTGCATTTCGTCGTTTTAGAGTTTTCCAGATTGGGCAGCTGCGGTGCGATACAGCCAAAGTTCTGGGTGAATCGGGTGAGTCGGGGAACAACTGTTCGGTTGCGGAGCCTTCGCTCGGCAAAGTAACATCTAAACCGCGATCAGTAACAATATATATATATATATATACATTGATTGGTCACTCTGCCTGTGAAACACCAGGATGTCAGTTTATAGCTGGGTCGAAATTCTAACCCGGCCAAGATAGGTTATAGGTGAGTGTGCATACCTCCAGGGCATCCTACCAGGCCAGATTTGGTATGACTGGTCTTCTAAAGTAATTGATTGTCCGTTTTGCCGCATGACCGGAGCGGACCGAGAGTCTGATTCCCGAATGCGTATTCAAATCTGCTTCTATAACACGAAGGGTAATAGTCACATTAACACCTGTAAAGTGAGAATTAATCATGAGTATTTTTACCTGTTCCAGGGAGGGGAAAAAAGACATGCTTTAAACAAAGTGCGAAGCGTGATGTGGGTCCCTGGATGAGACAGGCAGGCATAGGTTTGCTGAAATGCATGGTCCATGATTTGAAAAAATGTTTTTAAAAGTCATTTATTGATTATTGTGCAACTTGAACATCTCAGCAGTGCAAAAAAAGAGGGGAAAATAAGAAAAAAAGAACTTTTTAAAGTGAAGAGTCACGGATATCAAGTGGTCTGTATTAGGAATTCTCCTTTGCCAATTGTAATCTCAAGAGTGCACTCTGCAGAATGGGGCCTTCGAGTAGTGTGGAGCACGTGATCACTTTGGGGTTTCTTGTGGAAGATTATAATAACAAAAAGGAGGCCCATACTCTTTACAGAAGGTCTAGGTGTTAGTAAGCCAAGAAACTTTTCAAGGTTAAATGTTAGAACCACTCCTTGAAAGATCTCCATTCCGAAGCAGGAAACTCGAATGAAAGTGCCAAAAATTTGGAATTGTTCATGGTGTTGACGACAACTAACCGACTTTTCACGAAAGACCGTAGGAGGATCGTTAACGTCCACCAACTATTAATGCATCCAGATGGGTATTCCAGTTGAACATGCTTCCAAGGATTGAAGCATCACTCTGCATATTAAACACCCGGATGAAAGTTTATAACTGGGGCGAGACTCAAACCCAGCTCTAAGGCGAGGACTGTGCGAACCTCTTGGGCCTCGGCTGTCTTGTCATCCCGTTTAACATAATTGTGATGCTTTATGATACATACAGTGCATTCAGAAAGTATTCAGACCCCTTCACTTTTTTCACATTTTGTTATGTTGCAGCCTCATGCAGAAATCGTTTAAATTCATTTTTCCCTCATCAATCTACACTCAATACCCCATAATGACAAAGAGAAAACAGGATTCTAGAAAGTTTTGCAAATTTATCAAAAAGAAAAAAACTTGAAATATCACATTGACATAAGTATTCAGACCCTTTGCTATGACACTTGAAATTTAGCTCAAGTGCCTCCCATTTCTCTTGATCATCTTTGAGATGTTTCTGCACCTTGATTGGAGTCCACCTGTGGTAAATTCAATTGTTTGTACATGATTTGGAAAGGCACACACCTGTCTACATAAGGTTTCACAGCTGACAATGCATATCAGAGCAAAAATCAAGCCATGAGGTCGAATGAACTGCCTGCAGAGCTCAGAGACAGGATTGTGTCGAGGCACAGATCTGGGGAAAACGACAAAAAATATCTCTGCTGCATTGAAGCAGACCCTTTGCGCATGAAATAGGTGAGTACTCTTTACAATGGATGTAGTACGCTTGTCTGTACGCTTGTCTTACTCTTTACAATGCGTGGTACGAATATAACCGCTCTAATCAGGGTCCTGTAGCGGTTACCGCTGGATGCACACAATCGCCTTGCACCGGCCAGAACACGGCCAGACGCGCCTCTCCCGGGCATGCCCGGACTCACTGTTCCCGGGCACGCCCGAACCTCCCGGGCACGCCCGGTCTCGTCTTTCCCGGGCATGCCCGCTCTCGCCTTTCCAGGGCTCGCCCAGAGCGTCCGGGAATGCCCGCTATCGCCTTTCCAGGGCTCGCCCAGAGCGTCCGGGCATGCCCGCTATCGCCTTTCCAGGGCTCGCCCAGAGCGCCCGGGCACGCCCAGCCTCGACTTGCCAGGCCGCAGCCAAACACGCCCGGGCAGGTCCAAGCTTCGGCGCACCAGTGGACATCTCGTCCGACCGCGGCCCACAGTTCACGTCTGAGCTTTGGGGCGCGGTCGCCCGTTCGTTGGGGGTCACGCTGCACCGCACCACGGCCTACCACCCCCAAGCCAACGGGTTGTGCGAGCGGTTTCACCGCTCCATGAAGGCCACACTCATGGCCGGCCTTCAGGACGACGGTTGGGCCGACCGGCTGCCGTGGGTCCTTTTGGGCCTTCGCACGGCCCCCAAGGAAGACCTCCAGGCATCCGCCGCCGAGCTCGTCTATGGCCAGCCGCTCCGCGTCCCGGGCGAATTCGTGCCCGACGCTACCAGTCCCTGGTCCGCCGCTCGCCAGCGCTCGGACCTCCAGGAGGCCGCCCGACGATTTGCCCCCGTGCCGACGTCCCGCCACGGTGGCCCCCAGTCCTACGTCCCCCCCGGCGCTTCGCACAGCGGAGTACGTCTTTGTGCGTCATGACGCACACCGGGGGCCACTCCGGCCGCCGTACGACGGGCCCTTCCGGGTCCTGCGACGGGGCGACAAGTCTTTCATCGTCGACTTCGGCGGCCGGCCGGACCGGATTTCTGTGGACCGCCTCAAACCGGCACACATGGACGTCGACCGACCACCACGGTTGGCCCTTCCTCCGCGGCGAGGCCGCCCCCCGTCCACAGTTCCCCCCGCTCGACCACCCACCACCACGTCGGACCCCTCCCCACGACCCTCCAGGGATCGCTTCGGCCGGGTCATCCGGACCCCCCTTAAATTGACCCTGCCAGTGCAGGTCGATTCTGGAGGGGCGTGTGTAGCGGTTAGCGCTGGATGCACACAATCGCCTTGCACCGGCCAGAACACGGCCAGACGCGCCTCTCCCGGGCATGCCCGGACTCACTGTTCCCGGGCACGCCCGAACCTCCCGGGCACGCCCGGTCTCGTCTTTCCCGGGCATGCCCGCTCTCGCCTTTCCAGGGCTCGCCCAGAGCGTCCGGGCATGCCCGCTATCGCCTTTCCAGGGCTCGCCCAGAGCGTCCGGGCATGCCCGCTATCGCCTTTCCAGGGCTCGCCCAGAGTGCCCGGGCACGCCCAGCCTCGACTTGCCAGGCCGCAGCCAAACACGCCCGGGCAGGTCCAGACTCGCCTTTCCAAGGCTCGCCCTTGACACCCGGGCATGCCCGGTATAGCTTTTGCCGGGCAAACTTCCCGACATAAATGTGTATATATATTGCTGCCCGATAAACGGGCTTGGCAAAATACCTGAGCTGTTTTGTTTCAATAAAGCAACTCGGACGAATTCCGTCTTTGGTCGCGTCAATTCTTTCGACTCGCGTTGGATCGCAGCTCCTTCAGTCCAATATTAACGGTGACTGCACGGACCACGTGGTACACAATCCACTTGGTGTACTCAAATTACACGTGGCTCGTGCGAGGCTTGGTTCCCCGCTTCCGTGGCGGCGCAGGTATTTAGGTACGAGCGAGACTTGGTCCCGAAACCCTACCTTGCGTTTGCCCGGAAGAGGCGTTTCAGGTCTCTCGGTTACGGCAGGCCCAGAAAGAACAAGGGGCTTAATCCCCCCCCCCCCCCACTTAGTAAGGGTAAGAAGGGCGGCAGAAAACCGTAACAATATACTGTATATATATATACAGTATTTGCTGGATCCAGCGTTACACGTTACACTCGCACAGGACAGAGAGAGAGAGAGCCCCCAAAGCCCAGATCGGTGGAGTGTTGCAGTGATGGTTGTCCTTCTGGATGTTTCTCCCATCTCCACACAGGATCTCTAGAGCTCAGCCAGAGTGACCATCGGGTTCTTGGTCACCTCTCTTACCAAGGCCCTTCTCCCCCGATTGCTCAGTTTGGCCATGCGGCCAGCTCTAGGAAGAGTCCTGGTTGTTCCAAACCTCTTCCATTTAAGAATTATGGAGGCCACTGTGCTCTGGGGAACCTTCAATGCAGCAGAGATTTTTTTTGTAGGCTTCCCCAGATCTGTGACTCGACACAATCCTGTCTCTGAACTCTGCAGGCAGTTCCTTCGACCTCATGGCTTGGTTTTTGCTCTGATATGCATTGTCAGCTGTGAGACCTTATATAGACAGGTGTGTGCCTTTCCACATCATGTACAATCAATTGAAGTAACAATATATACTCGTGTGTGTGTGTGTGTGTGTGTGTGTGTGTGTGTGTGTGTGTGTATGTGTGTGTGTGTGTGTGTGTGTGTGTGTGTGTGTGTGTGTATGTGTATATATATATATATATATATATATATATATATATACATATATATATATATATATATATACTAGCAGAAGTACCCGGCATTGCCGGGCGGGGGAGGGGAGGGGAACGGGGGGGGGGGGGAGCGAGCCCCCTGGCAAAGCGAGCGATTTTTTTTTTTCATAGCGTTCATGGCGTTTCATGGCGTCATAGCGATTTTTTTTTTCATAGCGTCATATCGTTCATAGCGTCATAGCGTTCATAGCGTCATATCGTTCTTAGCGTCATAGCATTCATAGCATTTCATAGCGTCATAGCGATTTTTTTTTTCATAGCATCATAGCGTCATAGCGGTCATAGCGTCATAGCGTTCATAGCGTTTCATAGCGTCATAGCGATTTTTTTTGTCATAGCGTCATAGCGTTCATAGCGTCATATCGTTCATAGCGTCATATCGTTCATAGCGTCATAGCGTTCATAGCGTCATAGCGTTCATAGCGTTTCATAGCGTCATAGCGATTTTTTTTTTCATAGTGTCATAGCGTCATAGCGTCATATCGTTCATAGCGTTATCACGTGATCGCTCTGAGCGAATCAGCGCCCACCTGCTCTGATTCCGTTGATTCCGTGCGCTGAAATGCGCTGAGGTAAATATGAATAAAAAATATGGATCGTCAAATATTTTGAGTTCGGCCATGTTCGTCCCAGGCTCAATGGCCATGTCTATGCCAAATATCAAGCACGTAAGCCTCTCCGTTTAGGAGTCTATCGGTAACATTACACACACACACACACACACACACACACACACACTGTGTTTTATATATATATATATATATATTGTTACATGCTCCTCCCCAAACCCTGGTCACGGTGTACCTCTGAGCCCCGGAAGGAGTCAGGGCAGAAAGATGTGTTACAATGTGTGTCAATGACCAATGGTGATACCACACCAACCAATTGTTACCAAAAACAAGTATTGTATTAAGGTCACACAAGTATAACAACACAATTACAATATGTTTCAATTGCATCACAAAAATACCATATAATTCCGATGATGGTACCATCATTCTTATTGAAGAACTCACTGTGCTTCAAGTGAGCGAAAAGAACATTCCCAAAGTCACTGTCCCGGCACCAAGCCAAAGTCGATCCACGCTCCGGTGATCGCAGAAAAATGTCGAATCGAGACGAGAATCCAAGTCGGCTGACAGTCAGCGCTGCAAAGAGGCGCAAAGGTGCACCCAAAAGGCGACTGGGAAATCACACCTTCGGGTATGAACGTTCAGCGGCTCCCAAACGGAAAACCACAAATTCCTAATCGAAATCCACGTTACACTCGCAAACCAGGCTAACGGCTGGGTGCGGTGAAATGGCTGGAGCGAGGTGAAAAGGATGGAGCGATGTGAAATGGCAGGAGCGAGGCGAAATGGCGGGCGGGCCTGTACTGGAGGCATACCTGCTCTCCAACGATTCTCTTCGGAATCAACCGCAAAACCCGACACGCATGTTTATCTGTCACAGCGATAACCACTCTGTCACAGGAATCCCTTTCCCAGGAAACCCAAAGTTCGCTCGTGGCCCCCATTCGCCAGCGTCTCCTCGAGACCTCACAGCAGCTCGGCTTTTTCTTCCCGACCTCACTTGCTCCGCCTTTTTTCTTCCTCCTCTTCTTCCAGTTTCTCCCGATCCGGTTTCCGGTTTCTTTTAAACACTAATTTTTTACCTTTTGAAAACAGTTATCTCCATTTCACTTAAACGATAACATAATAGTACTTGGAACCAAAAATGCTTACAGTGGATGAAAACCACAATGACGGAAGTGACGAATCTATAACACTCCCCACCCTCAAGAAAGAAAGTTGGAACATAGTGAAAACTTTCTTTTCATGCAAAAACCCTTTTTAACAAACAAAAGTAAAACTCACACCCAAATGATCAACTCGCGTGAGCAACAATAATTAATATTCCCCAGAAGAAAGCAACAAAACTTCCAAACAACCTACAGGAATTTTCAAAGTCGGTTTACTCTGGATAAAGCATCAGCAGTGACATTGTCCCTGCCCTTTACATGCTCAATTTCCCAGCTGAACTCCTGCAAAGCCAAACTCCATCTCATCAACCTCTGATTTTTATTTTTCATTTTTTGAATGAAGGTTAAGGGGTTGTGATCAGTGAAGACTTTTATAGGAAAGGTAGTAGTTCCCAGATACATCTCATAATGCTGAAGCGCTAGCAGGAGAGCAAGGGTCTCTTTTTCCACAGTGGCATAATTTGGCTGATGTTTGTTAAACTTTTTCGAATAGTCGCACACCGGGTGATCCACGCCATCACCATCTTCCTGTAATAGAACTGCTCCAGCCCCCACATCACTTGCATCAATGGCCAACTTGAATGGTTCTTGAAAATCCAGGGCTGCTAGGACAGGAGAGCTCATTAATATCGCTTTGACGTGGGCAAAGGCAGCCTGACATTTGTCATCCCAAACAAACTTGGTCTCTTTCCTCAGCAAATTCGTTAAAGGGGCTACCACATCAGAAAAATTCCTGCAGAACCACCGGTACCAACCAGCCATACCCAAGAATCTCATAAGCTCCTTCTTCCCTTTTGGAACTTGGAAGCGATCAATGGCTTCTATCTTGGCTGTCACCGGTTGCACCTGACCCTGACCTACTGCATGGCCTAGGAACACCACCTGTGCTTTTACAAACTCACTCTTAGATAAGTTGATGGTCAACCCTGCCTCGGTCAGTTCTTGA
>NC_136263.1:76178370-76435657 GCF_964187855.1 Myxine glutinosa
GGTCTTGGTCACTGCATTAACCCGTTTTAAATCCGTACAACAGCGAAAACTGCCATCGGGTTTTGGAACCAACACACATGGTGAGCTCCATTCACTGCTGCTTGGTTCGATGATGTCATTCTCCAACATATTGTTACAGGTCGCGGACAGATGTTATAGACCGAGCGGTGGTGTAAGACCGCGACCTAACAAAACTCACCCGATTCACCCAGAACTTTGGCCGTATCGCACCGTAGCTGCTCAATGAGGGAAAAGACAAAAACGACGCAATGCAAGAGGAAAAGGAATTAAAACGAGAAGACGTACAGATGAGTAATGGGGTTTATTATTTACACACACAAGCAAAAAGGAGCAATCAAGTTTATTTACAACACATAAGACGCAGGTGACACAGTGCAAATACTAGCTTATCTACAGGCTTAACTTATCCCAGGACAGAACAAACAAAAGACACTGACTCACGCGGGGAATTGCAGGAATCGCAGGATGTGGATGGCTGGAGGGAGAGGGAGGTCCAAGGGGGGTCATGCAGCACGATCGGCGCGTTTAGCAGCCGCCGTTCCTTTTCGGCCCTGCTCCAAACCGCCGCCCAGGCCCCAAGCGGCTGCCGGGTGTCGCTGCTGCTCCCGCCTCCACTTGCCTTGCCAGGCCTTGTCCCACTCGTCTGGTCCAAACCCTCCACTCTTTCTTGGTCCCTCACTCTGACCACCGACTCCTCACCGCAACCAACTCTGTGCAACCAACTCTGACCAACGGTGCAACCAACCCTGACCAACGGTGCAACCAACTCTCTGCGCAACCAACTCTGTGCAACCAACCAACTGTCCAACCACCTCTCTTTTTACTTCCGTGCGCGCCTTTTTATAGCGCCTCCGGCGGTTAAGCCGCCGGCGTTCAGGACACGCCCATCGGGGTGCTCACCTCGGCCCTGGTTGGTCGCGCGACCCTCGGGCTCCGCCCTGGATGACGACGGGCGGGCACGCCCCTCCTCCCCTCTGACGAGGTGGAGACACGCCTTTCTTCCCTGACTCGAGCCTCGTGGTCAATGGCGGTTATTGGAGGGGAGGTAATATGGGCAATCGAGGCTCGGCAATGACGAGAGGGGATGTAATAGGGGATGGAGATTTTGGGGATGGGAAGGAAAGGGGATCTATTCTCTTTCACTGGTGCAATGGAGTACTTTCAATTAATGGGAGACACAGCCTTATCCTAAAACACAGAATAAGAGATAACTATCGAACATGAATATTCTATGATTGGCTGACGTGTATGCTTGTGGACTATGGGACGCCCTTTTGGTCTTTACACAGCTCCGGAGGCAGGAGGCACAGAATAAACAATAATAATAATCATACAGCACACAATCAAAAAAAAATATACAGTCCTCATATCCACAACACTGCACCCTCCTCCTCTTAGGCACGTCCCGGGCCTACAACTTTTATTTAGTGTGACACGTAGGTGTAGTTCCCTCTATTTTTAACCTGACCCTGAGTGCGACAGTTTTAAAACATAAATAAATGTGTCCCGCTGCTCCATTGCACCCTGCCTAACAGACTTACGCCCACAGTTAACCGAATTGCGGAAAGAATTCGCAAACTAAACATACAGCCGGTAGGGAGCATTATTTACACTGACGCTATTTTTATTTACAAAACTAACCCAGGACCTGTAATTGTTCTTTCTGGGGGGAGACAGTCTGCTCTGCATCGACGCACCATTAAAAGCACCCAAAAACGCACCCAAGCACCAATCGGTGCAGTCACCATAGTTCATCAGTGTTCCATAAAAATAAACCAACAACCCCTAACCCTGCAGGTGATCTCTTGCTTCTTCGGCTCCCTCTGCTGGTTATTATTATTTGTCTTCCAGATGTTGTCATTCTCTTTTGCTTTGCTTACTGGCGGCCTATTTGCAATAAAGTGTGCCCAATGTGTCCTTCTTATTTATTTTATTTATGGCCCACAGGGCCGACTAGTGTGGTTCACCTGTGGGGCATCGGTGCCCTGTGGCCAAGGTCCGCCAGCAAGATTTCGGGCCCTCATGGCCGGTTCCAGCAGAGGGGCCATGCCCCAACCCATGGGGTCCATAAGTGGTGCTCGGCCACAGACATGTGGTCCATAATGTGGTGCATCGATGCAGACAGCTGGTTCTGGGAATTTCGGGCGCACAATGGCCGACCCACGCACGCTCCCCTCGGCGCCCAACGGCGCACAGGTCATGTGGGAGACAAAAGAAAGACAATTGAGCGAGGGGTAAGGTCACAAGGGTACACGTCAAAAAGGCAATGCAAGGCGAAATGCGTATGGAGGGCGAAGTGAGAAAGCTCGTCCCTACCGTACGTCACCCCCCTGTTACCTAGCCCACCCTTGCCCTTACCCCATATGTACAAAACCTATACCATATGTACATATGTACAAAAGCTCCTCAAAGATCTGATGCCAGTTCTTACTTGAAGATGTCCTGCGGAGAACCAACTGTTCCTGTTACAGTCACGAAGGTCCAGAGAGAGAGAGAGAGAGAGAGAGAGAGAGAGAGAGAGAGAGAGAGAGAGAGAGAGAGAGAGAGAGAGAGAGAGAGAGAGAGAGAGACAGAGAGACAGACAGAGACAGAGACAGAGACAGATGCAGCAGAGCAACTTCACACCGGCCTCAACCTCTGGATTCTCTTGCACCCCGACTACAGGCATGACAGGTGAGACAGGAACCATTTCTTCCACAGGCTTCCTCTCATAATATTTCTTCAGTCGGTTGACATGACACAGCTGCCGCTTTTTCCTTCGGTTGGGAGTTGTCACCACGTAATCTGTTTCATTTACCCTCCTTTCGATTGTATAGGGACCAACATACCTAGCCTGTAGTGGCTGAACTGGAACAGGAAGCAACACTAACACCCGGTTCTCAGGACTGAAATTTCTTATCTGAGATTTCTTGTCATGTCTCACTTTCATTTTATCCTGTGTCACTTTCAAGTTTTCTCTCACAACTTCACAAGCCTTTGCCAATCTGTGCCTAACCGTTGACACATACTATACCACTGTCGACTGCGACTCCTCCTGTAGCCACTGTTGTTTCATCAATTTCAATGGTCCTCGCACTGCGTGTCCAAACACAAGTTCAAAAGGACTGAACCCCAATGGCTCCTGAAAGGATTCCCTCGTAGTAAACAACAATAAGGGTATTCCTTCATCCCAATCCTTGTCACATTCAAAACAATACGTTCTGATCATAATCTTCAATGTCTGGTGAAACCTTTCCAAGGCCCATTGGCTGGCTTTCAGGATGGTAAGTAGGCCTACTTGATCTTACTTGCTCCACTCCCAACAGGTGTACCACTTGCTGAAAAAGTGTTGACATGAAATTGGAACCCTGATCAGACTGGGTGACCTTGGGTAGGCCAACCAAAGTGAAAAATTTAATCAAGGCCTTCGCAATAACTGCCGCAGTAATTTTCCTAAGAGGCACTGCTTCTGGGAACCTCGTGGAAGCGCACATGATGGTCAACAAATACTGATGTCCAGCCTTAGTTTTAGGTAAAGGGCCGACACAGTCAATAATGACTCGGCTGAATGGCTCTTCAAAAGCTGGAATTCGTTTCAAAGGTGCGGATGGGACTTTCTGATTAGGTTTTCCCACCAGCTGGCAAGAAAGGTAAGATTTGCAGAACTCCACCACATCACGTCGCAATCCTGGCCAGAAAAAATGCACCAATATTCTGTCACATGTCTTGTTCACTCCAAGGTGCCCGGCCAAAGGTGTCTCATGCGCCAAACTCAATATCTCCTTCCGGTACGGCGGTGGCACCACAATTTGGTAATGAACTTTCCACTCATCATTTGCTGGCACCTCCGGTGGTCTCCATTTCCTTATGTGTATTTCCCCTTTCATGAAGTAACCAACAGCTATCTTCATAGCCTCTTCCTCTGTAATGGCTTTACCAATCAAACTCCGGAGCTCCGAATCTCTGTGTTGTTCTTCAACAAGTCTCCTTCGGACCAGCACCGTTTGTTCAGCCTCGTTCCCAGATGTCTCCGACGGACACTCCATTTCCTCTTTTGGTCCAGATGCCACCTTTTCCTTAGGTTCCTTGATGTCACTCCCTTTCCTATTATCTCTTCCAGACTTTTTCTCCAATATCTCTATGGAACCCAAATCGACATCGCCTTCCTTCTCCTTCTCTTCAGAGCACTTCCTACCCACAGCACGAGTCACTGCACAGGATGGAAAGATACCAGGAATCTCCTGCTCTAACTGTGCTGTGTTCTTTTCCATACTGGGCTTTTCAACCAACATCGGATTACCAGAAACTCGACCCCCGGCCAAATCATTCCCGATAATAAAAGAGATTCCCTCTACAGGAAGAGTGGCTTGTAACCCCACAGTGACCGGTCCTGACACCAAATCAGACTTTAAATGGATGACATGAAGAGGAGCTTTAACATAGCCACCAACCCCATGTAAAAGAACGCTAACCCCCGTTGCCGTCTTCTCCGACAATGGCAACATGCCCTCAAGCATCAAAGATTGATGTGCTCCTGTGTCCCTCAATACCCTAACAGGTCTCTGGTTAGTTAAGTCCCCATCCAGTGACACAAACCCCTCGGAAATAAAAGGTTTGTAACCCTCTTGGACAAACTAGTTCTGTGATGCCGTAACTTTGGCACGGGAATCTTCACAAGGCATTGTCCTCCAAGGACGATTTCTCACATTGGCCAACGCATTCGGAGTTGCACTAGTCTGACTCCGCTCCTGATTTTTCCTTTTCAGGGCGTAACATTGGGACATAAAATGCCCAGGTTTCTTGCAAAAAGTGCAAGTCCTCCCGGAGGAAAAACTCGTGGTCTGCCTCGGGCCCCCCGGAAGATAGGTATGCCTTGGAACTGCAGTCTTCTGATCCCTAAAAGTCGCGAAATCAGATTTGTCCCCAGAGTCCTCTTTCGGCCGCCTCCATGAAAATTTGTTCTCCGATCCTGATTTACCATAACTCCCCTGGCTAACTCTAGGCGGGAAGTTAGGTTTGTGGAACCCCATCCTGTGTGTCAAGGCATAGTCATCTGCCACTGTTGCTGCCTCATACAACTCCGGTACCTTTTTTTCATCCAGATGTACTTCAATGTCCACGTGGACACACCGTTTGAATTCCTCCACCAAGATCAATTGTCGTAAAAGGTTGAAGTCTTCCCAATCTCCTTCGAGTCACACCACCTATCATACATCGTTTCCTTCATTCTGGCAAACTCCACATGGGTCTCACTCTCCCTCTTCCTGGCATTCCTGAATTTTTGTCGGTAAGCTTCAGGGACCAATTCATAGGCTTTGAGAATGTCTTTCTTCACAATCTCATAATCTGCACATTGGTCAATCGGTAAAGCTGAATAGATATCTTGAGCTTTACCCACCAGAACACTTTGCACTAACATAGTCCAGGACCACACAGGCCATTTTAACATTTGAGCCACCATCTCAAAGTGTAAAAAATTTGGCTACCTCCTTTTCATTGAAGGGTGGTACCAGCCTCACATGCCTACCAACATCCCAAGAGTTCTGACTAGTTGTCTAACTAGCCGGCATGGATACTACTTCTCTCTGTTCTCCCAGTAATTCCAGGTCCTTGAGTTTAAGTTCCCTCTGATAATCCATGTCCCGTTCCTTTAACTCCCTTTCGGCTCTCCTTTCCTCTGCTCTTTCCTCTGCTCTTCTTTCCGCTTCAGCTCTCCTTTCCTCTGCTCTTCTCTCCTCGAGTTCTCGTTCCTGTTCTGCTCTTTCCTTTCCTCTGCTCTTTCCGCTGCTCTTCTCTCTTCGAGTTCGAGTTCCCGTTCTGCTCTTTCCTTTTCGGCTCTCCTTTCCTCTGCTCTTTCCTCGGCTTTCCATTCCAACTCTTTTAACCTTTCCTGGCTCTGCAGTTGCATCTCCGGAGCTCCACATTTCCTGTTTCCTCTGATAACCAATCCAAGGCTACCTCTTCCCATGTTCCTTGTCCCACTAGAGATTCTACCACCAATGTCTGCATCTCTGCTTTCTTCATACTAACTTGCACTAGTCTGGTCTCTTGTTAGTTAAAATCCTCGAAGTTAAAATATTTGGCCAATATCATGAGTTCCGATCTTTTTAACACCTGGAACCCTGCCTCGTTAGGGGACGTCGCAAACTTTCCTGTGTCAAACACCATGGTGACTATTAGTTAGCACCTGTTAACCTTCACACAAAATATTTCAAATTTTTAGAAAAATTTGGGAATGTTAGAAAATTCCAAATTTGGGAATTTTGGGAATGTTAGGGAATTCAATCCCGGACGAGACCCCAATTTCTGTTACATGCTCCTCCCCAAACCCCAGTCACAGTGTACCTCCGAGCCCCGAAAGGAGTCACGGCAGAAAGATGTGTTACAATGTGTGTCAATGACCAATGGTGAAACCACACCAACCAATTGTTACCAAAAATAAGTATTGTATGAAGGTCACACAAGTATAACAGCACAAGTACAATATGTTTCAATTGCACCACAAAAATACCATATAATTCCTATGATGGTACCATCAGTTTCTTATTCAATAACTCACTGTGCTCCAAGTGAGCGAAAAGAACATTCCCAAAGTCACTGTCCCGGCACCAAGCCAAAGTCGATCCACGCTCCGGTGATCGCAAGAAAAATGTTGAATCGAGACCAGAATCCAAGTCGGCTGACAGTCAATGCTGCCAAAGAGGCACAAAGGTGCACCCAAAAGGCGACTGGGAAATCACACCTTCGGGTATGAATGTTCAGCGGCTCCCAAACGGAGAACCACAAATTCCCAATCGAAATCCACGTGACACTCGCAAACCAGGCTAACGGCTGGGTGCGGTGAAATGGCTGGAGCGAGGTGAAAAGGCTGGAGTGATGCGAAATGGTGGGAGCGAGGTGAAATGGCAGGCGGGCCCGTACTGGAGGCGTACCTGCTCTCCAACGATTCTCTTCGGAATCGACCGCAAAACCCGACACGCAGGTTTATCTGTCACAGCGATAACCACTCTGTCACAGGAATCCCTTTCCCAGGAAACCCAAAGTTCGATAGTGACCCCCATTCGCCAGCGTCTCCTCGAGACCTCAAAGCAGCTCGGCTTTTCTTCCCGACCTCACTTGCCCCGCTTTTTTTTCTTCCTCCTCTTCTTCTTCTGGTTTCTCCCGATCCGGTTTCCGTTTTCTTTTAAAACACTAATTTTTTACCTTTTGAAAACAGTTATCTCCATTTCACTTAAACGATAACAATAATAGTACATGGAACCAAAAATGCTTACAGTGGATGAAAACCACAACGACGGAAGTGACGAATCCGTAACAATATATATATACAGACTTGGCATTTAATATGGAATATTTTTTTGTGGGGGTGAACTTACTTTTCAAGATGACTTAGAACCAAAAGTTCATTGGAATTATGTTGAAATTATTCTAGATTTTGTTAATGTGGCCTTTAAAAGAAACAAAAAACACATTTGACATTTCGAAGCAAATAAATTGATCCTTGAAAGTGGTGTAAACTGATATCGAACTCAATTCACGGACAGTACTGTGTTAAACTTCTGTACGTTTTCCAGAAGTATCTCTATTTTGCACATTAGCCAAAAAATTTTTCAACAAAAACAAAAGCTAAATTATGACTGGGATTACGGACAGTAAAATTACAGTTCAGTACCTCGTGTAACCCCCACGAGCATTCAGGAGAGCACGTACACGTCGAGGCATGCTGTTCACGAGATTTGCCAAGGTTTGGACAGGAATGGCTTGCCATGCAGTGATAATAGTCTGCTGCAATTCACGCACAGAGGTGGGCTGCTGGTTCAAGTTGTCGATTTGACGCGTTAATTCTGCCCACAAGTTCTCTATCGGATTCATATCCGGGGACATGGCAGGCCACTCCATATGCTCTACACCACGGTCAGCAAGAAAGTGTTGGATCATGCGAGCATGATGAGGCCATGCATTGTCATCTTGGAAGACAATGTTTCCTCGAAAGGCTGCACGAGCAAATGGAAGCAATGTTTTTTTTTTTTGTATACTGAATCGAGGCTCGTGAAAGAGCTAAAAGAGTTTCTTCCAGAATGACCCTGTACTTGAACTGGTTCAGGTTTCCATTCAGAACAACCAGGTCAGTTTTGCCCCCTGCATGAAAAGCAGCCCAAACGGTCACCCCACCATCTCCAGCTTGGACTCTTGGCACTATACAATCTTCGTTGTGGGGTTCATGCACTTGTCTGCGCACTCGGACGTGGCCAACTTGACTATAGACCAGAAATCTAGACTCGTCACTGAAGGTCACGTGATTCCAGTGTCCTGGCTGCCATTGACGGTGCTCTCTGACCCACTGCAATCGGCGCTGGCTTGTTGTCTGGTGAGGTGTGGCTTTCTTAGGGGACGCCTGGCACGATAGCCTGCTTGAACCAGTCGTTGGTTGACTAGCCTTCTGTATACAGACACCTTTGTCAGTTGCTGCCACTCAGCCCTAAGCCGATTAGCTGACTTGGTACGGCCATTGCAGACTAACCGGTGCAGCTGGCGATCATCTCTCCTTGTGGTTCTGCGTGGACGTCCTGGCCTCGGTATTGGAGTAGGGACACCCCTCTGAGCATTTCCTTTCAGGATCTTTGACACCTGACCTTGAGTGATGCCATACTGCCGAGCAATAGCACGCTGTTTCATGCCAGAATTTCGTAAAGCCACCACTCCATGACAAACAGCATTGTCAAGTTGACGGACCATCTCCAGAGGAAGCGGCAATAACTTTTGTAGACGTGCAGCAGTTGTTTTCCACTAATACAGAACGCAACAAACCTTATATACCCGATTGTGAAGCCAATCGTCAAATGTACCTGTCCTTACATTTTGTCACGCCACCTGTGATATAATCCTGTTATTGACTTCTTGCTGCGAAAGACAATCAGTGACATGGTTCTTTCAACAAAGACATCACCGAAGGGTAAGAGAAACTCACCAGATTGATATATTGAGTTCAGAAAGTAAACCCGTCAAGAAAAAAAAAATATTCCATATTAAATGCCAAGTCTGTATATATGTATATATATATATATATAATTATTATTATTTTTTCATTTTATTGTTGGATTACGTCATCTCCAATGCACTTGCACTTGCACATACTGTACACATACACATCCATATACATACACTCACATTCGGGGTCTGCCTCGCAGGCACACAAGACATCAGCCATTATAAAGCTCGCAGTGTTGGAGTGAGAACTTTCTGAGGATATCCCGAAGACTCAATAGATCAGTGGGCTGTCACCGCGTGAGTGATGAGATTCCTTGGTTTGAGTCCTGGGTCGAGTCAGGATTTATGTACATATGGTTACGGTTTCATCACTTCCGTGGTGGTGGTTTGCATCCACTGTAAATATTTCTGATTCCATGTACTATTATTGTTTTCAAAAGGTTTATTGTCCATGAACTGTTTTCAAAAGGTAAAAAAGTTAATGTTAAAAGAAACAGGAAACTGGATCGGGAACCGGGTGACGAAGAGGAAGAGGGGAAAAATAGGGCGGAGCGAGTGAGTCGGACAAGAAGCAGCCGAGCTACTTGCGGTCTGGAGCGAACGTTGGCAAGCAAGAGTCACTCGCGAACTTTCGGGTTTCCAGGAAAGGGATTCATGCGACAGAGTTGTCATCGCTGTGACCGAAAAACCTGCGTGTCAGGTTTTTGGCGGTGGATTCCGGGGAGAATTATCGCCGGGCCGTTGCGTCTCAAGAGCGGGTCGTCTGCCATTTTGACTCGCGCAGGACTTGTGCTTCGCTCGCGGTTTTGTCTCTTTTTTTCGACCATTTTCACCGCATTCAGACGTCGATCTGGAGCATGTGTGTGACGTGGCTTTTTGAAGGTTACTTCGTCCATACCCGAGGGTGTGATCTCTCAGTCGCCTGTAGGGCGCCTTTGGATTTCCCAGTCGCCTTGAGGGCGCCTTTGTACAGCTTCGGCGGTGTGACTGTACTTGTCATCCGCACGGGATTCTGGTCTCGATTGGACATCGTTCTGGCGATCGCTGGAGCGATTCAACTTCGTCTTGAAGCCGGGAATAAGAGACATTGGGGAATGTTCTTGTTTCACTCACTTGGAGCACAGTGAGTTATATATTACAAAACTGATGGTACCATCATAGGACATATTGATTGTACTTTTGAATACTATTGTTGTTGTACTGTTATTCTTGTGTGATCTTAATACAATATTTGTTTGTGAGTAACAATTGCGGTGGCTTCTCCGTTGATCTTTGACACACAAAATAACACATTTTTCTCTCGTGACTCCTCTCGGGGCTCAGAGGTACATCGTGACCAGGGGGTCAGGGAGGAGCACGTAACAATATGTATATGTATATTTATGTATATGTATATTTATGTATATGTATATTTATGTATATGTTTATTTATGTATATGTATATTTATGTATATGTATATTTATGTATATGTTTATTTATGTATATGTATATTTATGTATATGTATTTTTATGTATGTGTATATTTATGTATATGTATATTTATGTATATGTATTTTTATGTATATGTATATTTATGTATATGTATATTTATGTATATGTATATTTATGTATATGTATATTTATGTATATGTATATTTATGTATATGTATATTTATGTATATGTATATTTATGTATATGTATATTTATGTATATGTATATTTATGTATATGTATATGTATGTATATGTATATTTATGTATATGTATATTTATGTATATGTATGTATATGTATATTTATGTATATATATATATATATATATATATATACACATACATATATATATATATACATATACATAAATATACATATACATAAATATACATATACTTTGCAGGCAAGGCGGACGTGCATGGCGATGACGTCATGTTGTCCGCTCATTAGGTTGGAGAACCAGATTACAGATACCATTATATATATATATATATATATATATATATATATATACTGTATATATATATATATATATATATATATATATATATACAGTATATATATATATATATACAGTATATATATATATATATATATATATATATATATATATAATGGTATCTGTAATCTGGTTCTCCAACCTAATGAGCGGACAACATGACGTCATCGCCATGCACGTCCGCCTTGCCTGCAAAGTTCCAGAGGAACCATCTAGCAGTGCGTCATTACGGATTATAAACCAGAGATAACGTCACCGCGTGGCAGGCGGTGCGTATTGCTCCCAGCAAGGTGCAGCAGCAGCTGTATGGGACACCTTGCTGGTGGTTCTCCACTGATGATATGAAGGTCGCATAGTGACTGATATATATATATATATATATATATATATATATATATATGTTGTTGTGGATATGAGGATTGTATTGTTTTATTGTGGACCCTCCTTCCTCCAGTTGTGTATAAAGGTCAAAGTGCGTCCCGTAATTAGGTCATAAACAATCACGTTTAGCCAATCATAGATTTCCTCCTTGTTGGTAGTTTATTTCCTTATTCTATGTAGGTTAAGGCCGTGTCTTCCATTAATTGACACTCCATTGCACCGAATTCAAATAGATAGATCCCCTTTCATTTTCATTTAATAAAGCCTCAATTGCCAACTGCATTCGCCACAGCTATTGGGCGGTTTTCACCGCGACTCCATTAGCCACGAGGTAGGCTTGGAGAAGAAGGGGAAGGAGCTGCCGAATCCTGGGCGTGCCGCCCATCGTCATCAAGGGTGGAGCCAGAGGGCCCGTGCCGACCAATCAGGGCCGAGGCGAGCTCACCGATGGGCGTGTCCTAGAGGCCGGCGGCTTGATCGCGCGCGGGCGTTATAAAAAGCGCGCGCGGAAGCCTTTGAGAGAAGTGCAAAGAAAGAGTTGCGAGAAGGGCAAAGAAAGAGTTGCACCAAGGATCGCTGAAAGGAGAGTCAGAGATACGGCAGAAGAACAAGTGCGAAGTGCGGAGTGCCAAGAAAGAGTTGCACCCCACCAGTAGTTTGGCTCCACCAGCAGTTTGGCTCCACCAGCAGTTGTGGCTCCACCAGCAGCTTTGACTCCGCCAGGGTGCACGTATCGCGGCAGCCTGCACGACCGCAGCTAGGGCGTTGACGGCGGCTGCTGGACGTGCCGATCGAGGAAGGGCGGCGGCTGCTGACTCCCGGGCCGACCGTGCTCCGGTTCGAGCGGAGCATTCCTCTCCTTCCAGTCCTTCCATTCCTGCCTGCAATTTCCCCATTCGTGTGAGTTTGCTCGTAGTCTGTTTTGTGTGTCTTGTCCTGGGGTATTAATTAAGACTGTAGGTAAGCTAGCATTGCACTGTGTCTCCTTGATTCCTTCTGTCTTTATTTTATTATCCTTCCTTCTCCTTGGTTTATTTTGGTTGTAAATAGTAATAAATTATATTCGTATTTCCTACCTCTGTCTTCCTCTTCTTCACATCCGTGTCGCCTTTGTCTTTTCCCCATTGAATATCTGTGGCACGATTTGGCCCACGTTTAAGGAATCGGGTCTTAGTAATTGTTAATAGTTCAGGCCGCGGCCGCCATCCGCTCGGCAAATCAACACCTTATCCGCGGTCCGTAACAATTGGTGTCAGGAGTGGGATTCGGACCTGAAGCGCGAATAGCGCGCTCAAAATTACGGGTGGGCCAAAATTTTGTTTTATTTAAAAATCTTAAATTTGGAAATCGTGCCATGGCTGGTCAAGGTGACTGGATGCAGGTGGGGGAATTAGAAGAGGGGTTAGGGGTAACCCAGGACCAGAAGGGAAGAAATGGAGGAGAGCAATAAGGAGGTGGTTGAGGAGGTATCAGGTGCGCAAGATGGCGCCCTCGTGCACGTGGTTGTAGCGGCACCAAATTTAGCCGCGCCCGTGGTCGCAGCAGCCGAGCCCGAGATGCCAATTAATTTGGACCTGTTTATGAAACAGATAATGGCCTTTATGGTAAAAACAGACGATAATTTCAAAGGGATGGAAAACAGATTGGGGAACCAAATTGAAGCAATAACGAACGAAATGAGGGCCGATAATGAGGGACTGGCGAGGGACAAGGCCAGGTATGAGGCAAAGCGGGTGGAAAGGGACAGAGACCGCAGGTTGAGCGAAAAGGTCCCAGGGGTGCACGAGGAGGTAAAGCGGGTCGAGGAGCACTGGTTGAGCGAAGCGGAGGAAAGCGAGGGTAAGATGACGGGTGTAGAAATTGTGAACCGGGGTTTGGAAAAGCCGGCGACCGTTGAGGTAGAAGAGAAAATTTTATTAAAGCCAACGGTCGTCGATGTGAATAAAGAAAAAAGCAGTAGTGGGAATAATCGAAATTGGAAAAACGACGGAGGTAGCCCGGGAATTGGAGGAAGGAATGGATAATGCTCAAAGTCCCTGCTCACATCACGATGCTGTGCTTAATAACCCAAATTAAGATTTGCAGGTGTCGGTGCAGGGAGGAAGAAGAACCCCGAAGGTGAGACGGGCTGTGTGTGGTACCGGGAGATTTTGTGGAAGGATGTTTGGCGACAACAGGGTTGTCGCGCAATTGGGATCAATATGGCACCCGGGCGTTGGTGAAGGGTCCCGTGTGAGTGGAAATGGCGCGCGTGTGAGGAAAAAGTGTGCGTCGGCGAGTGGGTGTGTTATAAAGTGTGGGAGTGAAACCGAGTGCGAGCGAGAATGCACGTCGGGGTGTACGGAGTGTGACAGGAGGAGTGAGTTGGTGGTGTTGCGGGTGCGAGGATGCACGTATGGGATGAACGGCGAGGGTGTGCGAGAAAGCACACCTGAGTTGGTGGTGGCGCGAGTGCGAGAGAGCATATCGGAGCGCGGTAGTGGGTGGATGCAGGAGTGCACGCCCATGGTGAGTGGTACGGAGTACGTACCGACGAGGGAGAGTGCGCAAGACGGTGCGCGAGGTGTGTTAAGGGAGTGTGCGAATGGCGAGTGTGCGCGAGAGGTGTGGTGTGTAATGGGGAGTGCGTTGGTGGAATGGATGGAGTGTGTGGGATGCACTGGAGGTGCCGAGACGCCAGGTTTTGTGAGTGTGAAACAGGTCGCGTATGCAAGTGAAGCATCGACGTTGACCGGGTTAGCAGCTAGGGCGACGGATAGCGGGCGCTCGGTGCGCGGAGCCCTTTGGCTTTGTTGGATGCGAAGCCTCGCGCGGATCGATGCTGCGTCGCCCTGCTTCGGGGCGTTGCGCACGATTCGGGCCTGGCGCCGCCCCGCACGGTCGAGTCCGGGCCTTGTCGGGCGAGGCGACCGGTCCGGTTCAAGGGCGAGTAGGAGGAAGCGGAACGGAGCCCCCTGGCGGGGGCGGGGTTCCGACCGGGGGAGATTGAGCCATCGGGCCCGGGACCGCGAGGTGCCACACCGAGATGGTGCGTGGAATCTCGGCCCGACCAAACCACCTCCCTTGAACCGAAAGCCGGACGGATTCAACCTGCAGGCGACCAAACCACCCGAATTCATTGCTCGGCTTTGCGAAGCCGAGTTTAATGATGTCATGACGCACCGAGGCTAGGATATAGCGGACTGTGATGATGGTGATACTGATAGTGTTTTTGGATTCGAAATTTTGGGATAGAAAATTTTTGATTGGTTGCAATTTGGAGAGCAAAATTAATAGTGGGAGATACCCGATGTGATGGGATGGCAACTCTGCCATCCCTCACAGCGGGGGGCAAAGGAGCAATAGATTTATGGGGTTGGCAGTGAAAACTAGCCCGGGAGGGTTAGGATAATGATAGGGATCTAGAGAAGATGACCTTAGGTAACGTTAAGGTTAGGTAGTGACAATGATACCTGTAGTGGGGATGCAGGTAGATTAGTTTGAATGATAATGACGTGGTATGTGCTTAGTTTAAAGGGAAGACGGGGAGCACTAAGTTAGCAGGGCAACAGGTAGTTCAGATGATGCCGTGTGTGTGGTTAAAAGGTGTGATTGCACAGGTGTGCAACTGGACAGGTGGATGGAGCAGTGTATGAGGGAGTGATGGTGATGTGTGTTGTGTTGACCCAAATGGTCCAGGAAGGAAGGAGGGTGCAGGTGGCACCAGGTGAGATTGCACAGGTGTGCAACTGCAGGTGTATGAAGAATGGTTGTGTGGAATACATGGAGTGTGGAATATATGGAGTATGGAATGGATGGTCGTGGAGTGAGTATGGTGGAAACTGTGGAGTGGAGTGGATGGTGCGAAGGTGTGAATGGGGGAAGAATGGACCCCCATCACGAATACCCGGGGAGGGTAGTGTAAGAGTTAGGTAGAGGGTACAGGTAAATTGTGGTTGGATATTGGCATCTGTGGTGCGTGTGGAAGAATGGAGTTTGGATGAGTGCATTAGTGACGTGGAAATGGCTGGGCATGTGGCCTGTGAGTGTGTGTAGTTGATTGGGCACTCCACCACTGTGAGGATGTCGGCCAGGTGAGGCCGCAGGTGGGCTCTGGGAGCCGGTAGAGTTGTTGTGGATGGGGCCCGAGGATCCGGAGGACGGACCCGGGTAGCCCAGTGCCAGAGGGCACCAAGGGGTGACAGAGCCAGGAGGGGCCTACCCCAATTAGATAGGTTAGGTGAGGAGCAGGTAAGCTCGGAGGCAACTACAGTGGCGGAGGTGTGCAGGTGGGTAGACCTGCTGGGAGAGCCACATGCCCCAGTCCTGAAATTGTGCAAGGGCACCGGGAGATGAATCGGGGGAGTGAGACCCCAAATTGAGAAGCACCACAGTTTGGTCAATGGGAATTGGTTTTTAGAACCCATAGTGTAAGTTGGCCAATGGATTGGCAGGGAAAGACCCCGGGTAGTGTAAAGTGTGTTAATGTCATTTAGAGGATAGTTAGGATGGAAATCTCCTCGCACCATCTACATCCACTCAGCTGAGGTAACGATGGTACTCCACACCATGCCATGGTTTGTTGGTTTTTATTATTTTGGTGCAAATGTTTGGATTGTGAGACGCATCATGACGTGGGTGTGACATTGTGCTGATGTTCCATCTCTTCCTCCCTATGAGGATTGATGATGAATTGTGTGATGGCAAATTTTGGTTAGAGGGATTGTGGTGACGACTTTGGTATAGGAGAGATATGGGGAGATGTGACAGTAGTGACAAATTTGTAAATGTGTAGATTGTTGTAAATATGGGGTAAGGGCAAGGGTAGAGTAGGTGACAGGGGGGGGTGACGTACGGTAGGGACGAGCTTTTCTCCGCTCCGTCTCCATACGCACCTCGCCTTGCATTGCCTTTATTGATGTGTACCCTTGTGACCTTACCCCTCGCTCATCTGTCTTTTCACCCCCTTTGTCTCCCACATGAGGACTGTGCGCCACTGGGCGCCGAGGGGAGCGTGCGTGAGTCCGCCATTGTGCGCCCGAAACTCCCGGAACCAGCTGTCTGCATCGATGCACCACCTTATGGACCACATGTCTGTGGCTGAGCACCACTTATGGACCCCATGGGTTGGGGCATGACCCCTCTGCTGGAACCGGCCATGAAGGCCCGAGATCTTGCTGGCGGACCTTGGTCACAGGGCACCGATGCCGCACAGGTGAACTACACATAGTCGGCCCTGTGGGCCATAAATAAAAATGGACACGTTCTGTGCTTTTTATTATGACAAATAGGCCGCCAGCAAAGAAGATGACAACATCAGGGAGAGAGCATTAGCCAGCAGAAGGAGCCGAAGAGCAAGACACCACCAAGGGTTTGTTGGTTTATTTTTATTGAACTGTGGTGACTGTGCACCGATTGGTGCTTGATGGTGTTTTTGGTGCATTGTGGGTGCTTTCTGGTGCATCGATGCAGGGCAGACTGTCTCCCCTCCCCCAAAAGAACAATCACAGGTCCTGGGTTAGTTTTGTAAATAAAAGTAGCGTCGTTGTAAATAATGCGCCCCCACCGTAAGTGTTATAGTTTGAAGACCATTCCGCAATTCGGTTAGCTGTGGGCGTGAGTCTGTTAGGTAGGGTGCAATGGAGCAGCGGGACATATTTATTTATGTTTTAAAACTGTCACACTCAGGGTCAGGTTAAATGTAGAGGGAACTACACCTACGTGCCACACTAAAAGTAAAGGTAAGAGGCCTGGGACGTGCCTAAGAGGAGGAGGGTGCAGTGTTGTGGATATGAGGATTGTGTTTTTTTTATTGTTTTATTGTGGACCCTCCTTACTCCAGTTGTGTATAAAGGTCAAAGTGCGTCCCGTAATTAGGTCATAAACAATCACGTTTAGCCAATCATAGATTTCCTCCTTGTTGGTAGTTTATTTCCTTATTCTATGTAGGTTAAGGCCGTGTCTTCCATTAATTGACACTCCATTGCACCGAATTCAAATAGATAGATCCCCTTTCATTTTCATTTAATAAAGCCTCAATTGCCAACTGCATTCGCCACAGCTATTGGGCGGTTTTCACCGCGACTCCATTAGCCACGAGGTAGGCTTGGAGAAGAAGGGGAAGGAGCTGCCGAATCCTGGGCGTGCCGCCCATCGTCATCAAGGGTGGAGCCAGAGGGCCCGTGCCGACCAATCAGGGCCGAGGCGAGCTCACCGATGGGCGTGTCCTAGAGGCCGGCGGCTTGATCGCGCGCGGGCGTTATAAAAAGCGCGCGCGGAAGCCTTTGAGAGAAGTGCAAAGAAAGAGTTGCGAGAAGGGCAAAGAAAGAGTTGCACCAAGGATCGCTGAAAGGAGAGTCAGAGATACGGCAGAAGAACAAGTGTGAAGTGCCAAGAAAGAGTTGCGCCCCACCAGTAGTTTGGCTCCACCAGCAGTTTGGCTCCACCAGCAGTTTGGCTCCACCAGCAGTTGTGGCTCCACCAGCAGCTTTGACTCCGCCAGGGTGCACGTATCGCAGCAGCCCGCACGACCGCAGCTAGGGCGTTGACGGCGGCTGCTGGACGTGCCGATCAAGGCAGGGCGGCGGCTGCTGACTCCCGGACCGACCGTGCTCCGGTTCGAGCGGAGCGTTCCTCTCCTTCCAGTCCTTCCATTCCTGCCTGCAATTTCCCCATTCGTGTGAGTTTGCTCGTAGTCTGTTTTGTGTGTCTTGTCCTGGGGTATTAATTAAGACTGTAGGTAAGCTAGCATTGCACTGTGTCTCCTTGATTCCTTCGGTCTTTATTTTATTATCCTTCCTTCTCCTTGGTTTCTTTTGGTTGTAAATAGTAATAAATTATATTCGTATTTCCTACTTCTGTCTTCCTCTTCTTCACATCTGTGTCGCCTTTGTCTTTTCCCCATTGAATATCTGTGGCACGATTTGGCCCACGTTTAAGGAATCGGGTCTTAGTAATTGTAAATAGTTCGGGCCGCGGCCGCCATCCGCTCGGCAAATCAACACCTTATCCGCGGTCCGTAACAATATATATATATATATATATATATATATATAAGTTCAAAACACACCTGGTCACAAGTGTGCCGCACTGACCGTGTCCTCAGTCGAGGTCATCAGCATCATCCCGTTTCGGCCCTTCAACCTCGATACGGTCAGCTAAGTTGGGCCAGCAGGGGCACATACACATCCACATGCAGCAACTACACATGGATGCGTACATACCCCAACCCCCAGCCAGTGCGAACGCAGACTACAACAACAACAACAACAACACTTCCGCATCCAGAATCCACAGCACCAAACAAACATGGTGGAACACTCAAGCACCCACCTTTATACCCTTCACCACTCACCAACAAAACACACCAGATCATTCATACACACACATACACACCTATACACACACATACACACACACACAACACCAACCAACCAACCACCTACCCTTACAACATACACCACTCAACATACAAAAACACACTCATGCAAAAATCAATTCATGCAAAAACACACACCCTCACCCACTCACTCATATACACAAAATAAGAAATAATAATAATAAAAAATAAAAAAATCACACACAACCAACCTACATTGTTCGACCTGCCTCCATAAACTTCCTCCATATCCAAAATGAGCCTTTCAAGGCAACCTGGGCCACCTTGTCACACATCCTCCTTCTTTCTGTCCCACACATTCCCAGCCTAGCAAGAAATGCAGAAAAGGAATTGCCAATATACCCTCTACACCCCACCTCAAATGGCTGACATGAAACTCGCCAACCCTTCTGCCGGCACTCTGTCTCCAGTTCACTGTACTTTCCTCTCTTCCTCTCGTGCACCTCCTCCATGTTCTCTTCCCAAGGTACCAACAATTCCCCGAAGATGACCTGTCTTGTTGCACCTGACCAAATGACAATGTCAGGCCGCAACCATGTCACACAGATCTCCACTGGGAATACCAATTGTGGCTTTCGGTCTGCCACCACCTGCCAATCACAAGCATCTGACAGCCCTCTTGCTTTCCACCTCCTCCTCTTTCCACCTCTTACCACTTGTTTTTAGAACCTTCACTTTGTAAAATTTGTAAAATAATAAGCCTTGTAAATAATTCCCTGTAAATATCCCCATCTTCCAAAGGTCAAAGGTCGCACCCTAGCGAGTCCATTTTGCAACACGTAGGACACCATAGGACCTTCTTCAGTTATTTCATTAGTATGTGTTTCAGGTAAGGCTCTGTTTCCAATAGTTTGACTCTGTGTTGCATTAATCAAATAACCTAGCCCCCTTTTCAATTCTGTTCATTTTGCGGCTTAGTCTCCCTCCAAATTGGATTGCGCGTCTCTGCCAGCCGCAGCGCTGGCTCCAAACACCATTAACCACACGGTCAAGCTGGAGAAAGAGGGGGAGGAGTTGTCGGAGCGAGGCATGGCCCCATCAACGTGTCATGAAGGGAGGAGCCGGTGAACCCTCGCGACCAATCAGGGCTGAGGTGTGTTCACCGGTAGGCGGACCTAAAAAGCATGCGGCTTGATACGCGAGCCCATGATAAAAGTGCCCGCGTGGGACTACTTCAGCAGAGCAGAGCAGAACAGAAGGGAGAGCCAAGGAGCCAAAGAACGAGACCGGACACGAAGTTGAGCGAGAGAGTCGGTCCGCTCGCGCCGACAATACCGCGGCAATACCAACCGCACTGCCTGCCGGGTTTCGCCGCGGAACCAAAGCGTGGACCGGAGTGGAGCGTGAACCTGGAGCCGAACCTCAACGCCTGAACCATCTGCGCGGACCTTCCTTCCCTGCCATCTGCCTGGACCTTCTCCTCCTTCCTGCTATTCCCCTTTCGTGTAAGTCTGTCTGTATTGTCCTGGGCGTGATATTTAAGACTGTGTAAGCTTGCCCTGTGTCCTTTTGCTCTTCTTTTTGTATATGCCCTTCTTTCGTTTCCTCTTTTAGTAGTATAGTAATAAACCATATTTGTTCTTCCTTACCTTTTGATTTCCTCTCATTCGATCGCTTCCGTGATTTCCTCAATTGAGTACCGGTGGCACGATTCAGAACTGCTCAGAATCGGGTTAGTCTTTTGCTAACGGCTTGAGTCGCGGATTGTTAAACCCCTCGGCAATTTCCATCTGTCCGTGGTTCGAGCGGAAATTATCTCCCTGCTTTGCGGAGAGATTGGCATGCAGGTATTTGGGAATCCATCTTGACCAATCACCTGACCAATCTCGACTGCAAAGGAGCGTATAATTTCCAGGGCTGGGGGGATCGGCCAGTGTAAAAGACAAGGGGATTAACCCCCCCCCCCCTTGGTATGGGGAGCGCCGACCTCCGGATCCGCAACAACATATATATATATATATATATATATATATATTTATATACACAACATGGCCAAAAGTATTTTGACACCACTTCTAATTAGTGGAATCGGCTATTTCAGCCACACCTGTTGCTGACAGGAATATATACACAAAGAATTAAGTTAAGCACCCCCCCCGTTTTTTTACAACCTCGCACATTACAAGTTTGTTGTCGTCAAAACAGTGTAATATACCCATGATATTGCTATATTTTCTGGAGAAGTGATATTATGGTCACATAAAAACATAACAATCATGCCGTTTTCAATATTTTATTCTGAATAATTTAAGGTGAAATTTTTTGGGAATTTTAGGCATATTTTCACCTCAATTTAAGTATGGAGCTATAGGTCCATCACGGACAGTGTGGATGACGTTTATGTTTTCTAACGTACAGTCATTGTTCTGAGAAGACCTCTAGCGATCTTTGCGTCAATAACGTGTGTAGGACCCACGTGATCGGATCACTGACTCAACCAATCACTTTTTTTCACTTTGATCACTCAATTTCATCAATGGATAATTGCTAATGTCATACCAATCATTATTTGATCTCACATACCTTAGAATATATGCCAATGTATACATATACACAAAGAATATATATTAGGGGGTGCTTACCTTAATTCGTTGTGTAGGGGTGCTTAACTTAATTCTTTGTGTATATATAATCAAGCACACAGCCATGCAATCTCCATAGACAAACATTAGCAGGAGAATGGGCCATACTGAAGAGCTCAGTGACCTTCAACGTGGCACCGTCATAGGATGCCACCTTTTCCACCAGTCAGTTCATCAAATTTCTGCCCTGCGAGAGCTGCTCCGGTCAACTGTAAGTTTCGATGGGGGAAGATAAGAGATGGTGGTGAACAGCTGTTTTAAAGACCTGGAGGGAGGAGTGGGATTGAAGAGAGTGTGGAAGTTTGTTCCAGAGTCGGCAGAAAAGAGGAATGAAAGAGTGAAGGTTAGCAGAGAGTCTTGATTTTGGCAGTTATACGGTAAAAGTTTTTCAGAATCATTGGAATCTCCCGTGATGAAGCTATCTCTGAGGGCCTTTCACTCACTCACCACAGGCAGGTAGGTGGTCTTTCTGTCTTCTACCGACTCCTCTCCGGCCTTTCTCCCCCAGCTCTCTCTGTGCTCTGTCCCCCAAATATTCCTACAGGTTGCACAAGATCTGCCAGCAACCCTCTGATGGTTAAACTGCCGAAATCACGGCTCTCTGCTCACCTTCACTCTTTCATTCAACTTTTCTCCCGCCTCTGGAACAAACTCCCACACTCCCTTCAATCCCACTCCTCCCTCCAGGTCTTTAAAATAGCTGTTCACCACCATCTCTTATCTTCCCCCATCCAAAACCTTGATCTTTTCTACCCCACTAATTCACCCCAGATCCACCTTGTTTGAAATTCCAACTTCTTTCCTGGAAGTCCTGGCAGTGTCCATATGTTTTGTACCTCTCCCACCCCCCCCCCCTTCCCATGCTTCCCCCCCAAAGCCCTCTCCCTCCCACAGATCTCTCAATGTCTCCATGTCTCTCGGTCCCTGCTCTCAAATGTTGTGTTTGTGTCCTTCCCCCTCTCTTCCCATCTTGTCTACCGCTCCCGATGTTATATGCTATATGTTTTATGTGTTGGTTTGTCTTTCTGTGTGATTAATGTTCGGTCTTTCACGAGCCTCGATCTTGTACACAAAAAAAGAAAAAAAAGAAGAGTTTCTGGCAGATCTTGTGCGACCTGGAAGACTATTTGGGGGACAGCGCACAGACAGAGCTGGGGGAACTGGGCCCAGGAAATATCATGGCAGATAGTGAGACCCAAGAGCTTGAGTGACAGAACTTCGTGGAGAGGATTGTTGAGAAAGTAGATGGGAGGGTTGTCCAGTTGGCCTTTTTGGAGAGACATAGTGAGAGTGTGAGATTTGTCAGGATTGAAAGACATGTTCCCCTTCCTTGACCAGTTTGTGATATTGTCCAGGTCTGCAGAGAGTGAGGAGACTGCAGACTGCCGATCTGATGGATGAGTTATGGAGCGGTAGAGAGTGGAGTCATCAGCAAAGAGATATAACGGATTTTCCAGAATTGTAGAGATCATTGATAAAGACCAGAAAAAGCACAGGGCCCAAAACACTGCCTTGGGGAACTGCAGCCTGAACAGAAAAGGTATATGAGAGAAATCAATTCAGGGTCACACGTTGACTATGACCAAAGGTGAAATCCGCAAGCCATGCGTGGAGATTTCCATGGATACCATCGGGGGAGAGTTTGGTGACCAGAGCGGGGTGCCAGACCGTATCGAAGGCAAGAATATGTCAAGGGAGACAGCTCTGATTTCCTGTTTGGCAATGAGGCCCTCCATCCATATTTGAGACAGCAGAAGCAGCATGTCCAGAGTAGACTGTCCTGGTCTGAAATTGATGATCGGAGATCAAGCCATTGGAGAAGACGAAGGATTTGATATCCAAAGCAATGATGGATTCCATGACCTTACTGATTATTGGGAGCAGGCTGATTGGTCTGTAGTTGCAAGGATCTGTTTTTGCACCTTTTTTGTGTAAAGCGGTAATGTTGTCTGATTTCCAAGCAGATGGCAGATGAGCTTGAGCAAAAGAGAGGGTGAAGAGAACAGAGAGAGGGTGAGATAGAATGGCAGAGCAGGATTTATGGACCCGTGGGCTGATGCCGTCTGGTCCAGTTGCAGAATCAGAGTCGAGGTTTAACAAAAACTTATCCACCTTGTCAGGAGAGAAGGACACAGAGTCCAGGAGCAGCTGGGTTCGACTGGGAAAGGTGGGTACAGAGAGAGATGGTTTCAGGACACAATATTTTGAGGCAATCACAGAGTTGAGGCATCCGGCTTTCTCACATGCGGTGTTAGCTGTGTAGCCGTTTGAGGTAAGGCAGGGGATGGACGGGGAACAAACACCAGAAACAGATTTGACCAGATGCCCCCAGGATTTGGAGGAGGGAGACAGGTTTGAGAGTTCAGTCTTGAGAGTAGAGAGATAGTGCTTCCTGGCTCTCCTGAGGGTAGACACACACTTGTTCCGAGCTTTGTGAAAGGAACTGAGATTGCCTTCAGTTGGATTTGCCTTCCATGAGGCGAAGGCAAGTTGTTTCATGGCAACTGCCTCACCACATGCTTCAGTGTACCATGGACTGGACGAAGGGTATGACAACTGAAGACGAGATTGGATGAATCTGTGCATGAGAGAGAGAGAGAGCAGTTTACTTTGGAAAAATTCCCAGGAAGATTTGATTTCAGACACAGTGGAGATGGGAGACCAGTCCAGATGATTTATGGCTGCTTGAAGACCGTGCTAGTCAGCCTGAGTGAAATGCCAGACTCATCGGTGTAAAGTAAAGCGTGGTCGGTAAAGTAAAGTGGTGTAAAGCTCACCGCCATTGGACTCTGGAGCAGTGTAAACACGTTCTCTGGAGAGATTAATCACGCTTCACCATCTGGCAGTCCGACGGACAAATTTGGGTTTGGCGGATGCTAGGAGAACGCCATCTGTCCGAATGCAAAGTGCCAACTGTAAAGTTTGGTGGAGGAGGAATAATGTTCTTGGGCTGTTTTTCATGGTTCTGGCTCAGCCCCTTAGTTCCAGTGAAGGGAAATCTTCACGCTACAGCATACAATGACATTCTAGACGATTGTGTGCTTCCAACATTGTGGCAACAGTTTGAGGTAGCCCCTTTCCTGTTTCAGCATGACAATGCCCCCGTGCACAAAAGCGAGGTCCATACAGAAATGGTTTGTCAAGATCGCTGTGGAAGAACTTCACTGGCCTGCACAGAGCCCTGACCTCAACCCCATTAAACACCTTTGGGATGAATTGGAACGTTGACTGCAATCCAGGCCTAATCGCCCAACATCAGTGCCCAACCTCACTCCTGCTCTTGTGGCTGAATGGAAGCAAATCCCCGCAGCAATGCTCCAGCATCCAGTGGTTTCCAGCTTCCAGCAATATGGATGTGATATTCGAGTGTCCACATACTTTTGGCCATGTAGTGTGTATGTATGTATGTATGTGTATATACATATATATATATATATATATATATATATATATATATATAAATACAGTCCATAATACATATATATATATATGTATGTATATATATATATATATATATATATATATATATATATATATATATATATATATATATATATATATATATATATAAATATAAATATATATAAATATATATACAGTACATATACATCTATAAAAGTTCAAAACACTCCTGGTTACAAGTGTGCCGCACTGACCGGGTCCTCAGTCGAGGTCCACAGCGTCATCCCGTTTCGGCCCTTCAACCTCGATATGGTCAGCTAAGGTGGGCCAGCAGGGACACATACACATCCACATGCGGCAACTACACCTGGATGCGTACATACCCCCACCCCCAGCCAGTGCGAATGCAGACTACAATAACAAAATCGCCTCCACATCCAGAATCCACAGCACCAAACAAACATGGTGGAACACTCAAACACCCACCTTTATACTTCCCTTTCTCCCATACCTAGCCATTTCCCCTCTTCTCCTCACATCCTTTCCCTGCTGAAGTACAACCCCAGGACATACAACACTGTGGCTTGCTACCTGGCTGTTTCTCCCGACCGTCTTACGTGTCCCCTTTTCAAAGGCACTGCGTTGCTGTAGCTCCTCCTCACCCACCTTACGCACACAACTCATCCGGCTCTGATAAGGCCACCTGCCCCAGATGCTGTCTCTCCAGCGTCACCAGCCGATTCCTGGTCACCACCCAGTCTTTCCTGGGAGTCACTGGTAGCACCAGCACAAACATGAGTTCAAAACACACCTGGTCACAAGTGTGCCGCACTGACCGGGTCCTCAGTCGAGGTCCTCAGCGTCATCCCGTTTCGGCCCTTCAAGGTCCTCAGCGTCATCCGTTTCGGCCCGTTTCGGCCATATATATATATATATATATCTATAATTCCAGTAATCTCTGTGTGTATGTATGTATGTATATATGTATGTATGTATGTATGTATGTCTGTCTGTTTGTCTGTGACCGCTGTTTCTCGACAACTACCGGTCCGATATACTTTAAACTTGCCAGGTATATTGCTGGGGACCCGAGGATGTGCCTTTTCAAGGTTTCATATTAATCGGAGAAGTAGTTACCGAGCTATGTCCAAAAAACGATTCAACCAATCAGAGAGCAGCGAGCTATCACGTGTGCCGAACGTGGCGAACAGACTCTGCCTCGGACGGCACATTTGAGAGCGTATTCATTTATTTCACGTTGGCAAACTATGTTGGCGTTCAACTATGTTTTAAAACTAATTTGCGATTCATCGTAACTGCGATATGCGACCTTCCGGACAGTGAAGACTGCACTTCCGGCAGCCAATCACAGAACGCGTTGTTGCGTAGGCGTGGCCGATGTGAGAGCGAGCCGAGCCGAGCGCGTGCGCCATTACGGTTCGCAATTCGATTTCTTCCGGAGAAAATAATAATTTCTCGATTTCTTATGCGCATTATTTCTCCCAATTCAGTCAGAGCGAAGGGCGGAAGCGAAGAGCGTTGTTTTTTTTGTTTACGGGCGTACGGGCATACGGGCGGGGTAGAGCGTACGGGTAGCGTTTTTTTTTTTTTTTGGCAAGGAACGGGCACCCACGTACGGGCATGCCCTAGTCTTACTAGAATTCACCAAATGTCCATCTGTCAGTTCTGCAAAAACGGCTGAACCGATCGCAACGATATTTTGGGTGGGTATTCCTGGGACCCCCTGGGGTAAAATAGGCTATATTGTTTTATCCAATTTTTTCCCAATTTCCCAATTTTCCAGTTTTTCAAACATGATGGAATAATATTTACCGACATGAACAGTGATGTGGCTTTTATTGAAATTCTACAAATACTGTTTAGATTTTGATAATTTGCGTGTGATATGATTTAACATTTTAACGGATGTTTATATAAATCGTTTAAAATAAAAAGCCCTCAATTTCTGATATTTTGCCTTTTCATTTGGGCCTCCCAATTGAATCCCCGCCCGTAGGGCAGGTACCAGTGCTAGTATATATAATGTTACTTGATGCAGGTGTTCTTCATCAAAATTAAAATTCTGACAATTTCTGTAGGTTTTTATCTCTCGCTCGTTGGCGAGATATTTTTGTGTGCTGTTGTCTGAGTGCTTCGCAAAGGTGCTTTGCAAGAGAAAGTCATCATCAGCTCTTCAACAAATTGGTCTTTCTTTATAAATATAATAAACATTTTCATATCACCATTGGATAGCTAATGGCAGTTTATACTGGTTGTACCCTAACACACAAGAAAGTGTTGACAGTTGCAAAAATAACTTGAACGGCACTCAGTGGAGAGCATACCTCCGTCTGTTTGGCCATATCACTCAATGGTGAAGAATCACTTTAAAAATTCTACAAACAGGATCCGGATCGAGATCTTCACCAAAATTGAATGGATTCTTCCTTGTCACAAACACAACCTGTCCAACAAGTTTCGTCCAAATCCATGCATAACTTTTTGAGATATCCTGCAATGTATCGTTTTTGGCCTTATCTCAATGGTGAAGAATCACTTAAAAATTAAATAATTCTCACATCCGAATCCGTATTCAGATCTTCACCAAAATCATATCGAATGGTCCTTGTCTGACAGCCAAACGGTCTACCAAGTTTCGTCCAAATCCGTCCGCAACTTGTTGAGATATCCTGCTCTGCATCGTTTTTGGCCCTATCACCAAATGGTGAAGAATCACTTTAAAAATTCTAGTAGGCGGATCCGAATCCGGATCTTCACCAAAATCTAATCATTTTGTCCTTGTCACATACGCTACATCTCTGCCAAATTTTGTCCGAATCCGTTCACAACTTTGAGATATTTTGTTCACAAACAAACAAACAAACAAGAAGACGTTATGCAGAGCATGATACTTGCAAAATCCGCCCCCTCTTCCCAAGAAAAAAAAAAATTCCATTGGTACAGCAAATTGTCCATTTCATCAAGATTAAAATTGACAATCTTGATCAAAGCTCGGGTCAATAGGAAGAAAAGTGACGATTTTTCAGATGAAAAATGATCTTGGAAGGTTCACCTGAGTTGACCTTTGACCTTTTGACCTCAAAAACAGTTAGTTTCCCAATTGAGTGACTCAATGTGCAAATGCTGTTCAATTTTCAAGTCATTTGGATGAAAATTGAGGATTTTTGAAACTTGGCCAATGTTGACCTTTTGGCCTATGTTGACCTCAAAAATAGTTAGTGGTTGAATTCAGTGACCATACAGTCACGTGTAAAAGTAAGTACACCTCATCTAAAGTTTTGACTTTTTCAACATATTTCAACATACAGGTATTTGATCTTCATTTCAACAATATTGATAGATAAAGGTGATATAATATAACAAATATCATGAATACATTTTGTAGTCCATTGTATAATTTAAATAAACATAAATGCAAATTTCGCATGTGGAAAAAGTAAGTACACCCCTACATTTATCACTACTTCAAATACCGAAAATTAGAATCATGTGCACCAGCTCAGGTGCAAATGATTACAACATCGTTAGAGAGGATCTTGGAGTAACCTGTCTTATTTAAACCTCAGACATTTAGTTTGGTTTGCTCTTTGTTGTTGAAGTGTGTGGCGTCACCATGCCTAGATCAAAAGAGCTCTCTGATGCCTTCAGAAACAAGGTTATAGATGCCCACGAGTCTGGGAAGGGATTTTAAAAGATCTCCAAACAATTTGAAATCAATCGTTCGACTGTCCGGAAGATCATCGACAAGTGGAGAAGATTCGAAACAACTGCCAACTTGTTCAGGCCAGGCCGCCCCAGCAAGTTCAGCCCGAGAGCAGACAGCAAGATGCTGAAAGAAGTCTCGAAGAACCCCAGAATGTCATCACGGGACCTTGCCACTGTTGATGTGGCTCTTGCTACTGTTGATGTCAAAGTGCATGAGTCTACCATTAGAATGAGGCTGCACAAATTTGATCTACATGGGAGGTGTGCCAGGAGGAAACCTTTGCTGTCCAGAAAGAACAACAGGGCAAGACAAGTTTGCCAATAAACACCGAGGCAAAGACCAGCACTACTGGAACAATGTGCCCTGGACAGATGAGTCAAAGGTAGAGCTATTTGGCCACAGTACCAGAAGACATGTTTGGCGAAAACCAAAGACAGCATTTGACCACAAGAGCCTGATACCAACTGTAAAGCATGGTGGTGGAAATATTATGGTTTGGGGCAGTTTTGCTGCATCAGGGCCTGGGCAGCTCAGCATCATAGAATCCACTATGAATTCTTCATTGTACCAGAGGGTGCTTGAGGATAATGTGAGGCTATCTGTCGGAAAGTTGAAGCTCAAACGAAGGTGGACCTTGCAACATGACAATGACCCTAAACATACCAGTAAATCCACCAATGAATGAATGAAAAGAAAGAAATGGAGGGTTCTGGAATGGCCAAGTCAAAGCCCGGATCTAAATCCCATCGAGATGTTGTGGGGGGATTTGAAACGGGCTGTGCATGCAAGAAACCCCTCAAACATCGCACAGCTGATAGAATTCTGCATGGAGGAGTGGGCAAAAATTCCTCCCAGTCGATGTCAGAGACTGGTAGACAGTTATAAGAAACGCCTACTTGAGGTTGTTTCTGCCAAAGGGGGCAGTACCACCTATTATAGCCAAGGGCGTACTTACTTTTTCCACATGCGAAATTTGAATTTATGTTTATTTATATTATACAATGGACTACAAAATGTAAATGTTTCATGATATTTGTTATGTTATATCACCTTTATCTGTCAATGTTGTTGAAATGAAGATCAAATAGCTGTATGTTGAAATATGTTGAAAAAGTCAAAACTTTACATGGGGTGTATCACGTGACTGTATAATGTATATGCAAAGCCTCTTAGAATTTCAAGTCAATCGGATGAAAATTGATGATTTTAGAAATTTGGCCTATGTTGACCTTTTGGCCAATGTTCACCTCAAATAAAATTTGTGGTTGAATTCAGTGACCAGATATGCAATTGCTCTTCAAATGTCAAGTCAATCTGATGAAAATTGAGGATTTTAAAAATTTGGCAAAGTTGGTGACCGTTGGCCTATGTTTACCTTTTGACCCCAAAAACAATAGGCTTCTTGCTTATGACCAACTCTACCATTTGGCGAAGTTTCGTGATGATCGGTTTGGAATTGTGACCTGTAGGTTGGTGACAAACAGACAGACAAACTAGAAATCGGTCAGAGACCGAGGACTTGCCGGAATTAAAAATACTAGGGCATGCCCGTACTATATCTATATCTAAAATTATATCCCCCCCTCTATTTACATGAAATGGTTTGGTCCAAAGCGAACGGCTTGCGAGTACGGTGACAATCCCCCCCCTCTATTTACATGAAATGGTTTGGTCCAAAGCGAACGGCTTGCGAGTACGGTGACAACCCCCCCCCCCCCCCTCTATTTACATGAAATGGTTTGGTCCAAAGCGAACGGCTTGCGGAGTTTGGTAAAGAAATCGCCATCGCGTGCACAAAAGCGCAGGAAAGCGAAAGAATCGCAAATTAGTTTTAATTAGTTTTAAAACATAGTTTAACGGCAACATAGTTTGCCAACGTGAAATAAATGAATACGCTCTCAAATGTGCCGTCCGAGGCAGAGTCTGTTCGGCACGTTCGGCACACGTGATAGCTCGCTGCTCTCTGATTGGTTGAATCGTTTTTTGGACATAGCTCGGTAACTACTTCTCCGATTAATATGAAACCTTGAAAAGGCACATCCTCGGGTCCCCAGCAATATACCTGGCAAGTTTAAAGTATATCGGACCCGTGGTTGTCGAGAAACAGCGGTCACAGACATACAGACATACATACAGAGATTACTGGAATTATAGATAGATGGCGGCCGAACCACGTGACCGATGACGTCATCATTATTTGTTTTATAAACGATTGTATTCCTTGATTATGCTCAATAAATTTCATCTTGATCGGATGAAGTTTTGTACTTGTCGAATTATCGAATTATGACGTCATAATGGAGGCGTTGGGCCGAGAGAGTTAAAATTGGGCACAGTCTATTCCAGGGCAAGACAAATATGTGTGTAAAGTTTGGCGATTCTACGTGCAACGATGTAGACGTAGTGCTGCACACAGACAGACAGACAAACAGGCAGACAAACCGACAGACAGACAAACCAACCGATCAACATACTTGCCGGAATCTTTTCCGGCAAGTAACAAACAGACAGAACCACAAACGGAACCGACCAATATCCTTGAAAAATCTTCGATTTTGCAAGTAACAAACAGACAGACAGGGGTGAAAACAAAACCTCCATCCACCTTTGGTGGTGGAGGTAAAGATCGTTCAATGCAATACAATTACAGTCGCTTCCCTGCTCGCTTTTCATTGTTTCAAAGGTGAGGATGTCATTGATTGTTCGAGCCCTGCCAGTACTTCGACAACATGGACACTTACAATGACGACACTACAGGTTACTGGCCTATACATTGCAACTGATAAAATACGAGGGTCGGTGAACACAGGAGATGCAATTTTTATCTGTGTTCGTGTGCCAAGTCAACATGTCATATATTCAGTGCATAATATTCATCTTTAGTCAGTGTACTACAGACACAGTGGCCTACTCTTTTCGAAAATGAGCACAATTTTGAGCACAATGCAATGTAGACACGAACACCGAAATAAAACGAAGGTAGACAGGAAAACGGGTTTTAAACTCCAATCTGAGGGCTGACAGGATATGGTACTGACACTCACTTCTAAGCTATCTAGCCTGGGTTCGAATCCCGACCCAGCTATAAACTTTTTCACAGGCAGGGTGATTCATCAAATGTGTGTGCCATTCCTCGGATGGACGTTAAACTTGGTGTCCCGTCTGCCAGAATTCGTTGGTGGACGTTAAAGATCCCAAGGTGTCCTTCGCGAAGCGTAGGCGAGCTATCACCGGCACCATGATCAAATTCCTGCCCAAATCATCAGAGGGCACATCAGCGGCACAGCCACGCCCCCAGGCAACGATGCCACCCCACAGCATTGTGCTGAAAACAACGAAAAACCCCAATCTGAAAGATGGGGTCCTCCTGGATGCGGCACTCACAGTTGTCACTCCATCGGAAAGGCAGCGTTCATTTAAATTTGATCACGTTGTTGTCACTGTTGTCACTCACACACATTTAAATTTGATCACGTGGCCATCTAACTCATACGGGACAGATCAATGACGTACAAGCTTCCACCTGAGTTATACTGCCACCCTCTGAGTAAAATACGTGATACCTGCTCCACACACTGTCCGCAGGTACCAGTTAATGCTCACACAACAACACGTTTTATTACGTGCCTCATTCATGTATTATCATGTTTTATGAATGAAGCTTTTCTGAAGAAGAAGAGCACGATGTTGACTTTGATTCATGGCAACTTGAAGTTTTCATCATTCCCTGCTTGACCCGAAGTTCATTAACGCTGACCGCTTACCTGCAGCCAGAGCCACCTGGGAGTGCACCATTCAATGTAGACTGGAATTCCAAAGCTTGTTTTTTTTTATCTTTTATTCTCAATGATTACATTTTTGAGGTTACAATTATTGCAAATGAGATGCATTGGGATGTATAAATTACTGGCTTAAGTTAACGGTGTGAAATTTTTTTTTTAAATCTCGAGGGTAGCTTAAAATGTAAGCGAGGTTTATTATCACCTGGGTAATTGCCTCCACAACTGCAGGTGGATATATGGAGGTGATGTTTTCACCCCCGTTTCTTTATCTGTTTGTCTTTGAGCGGCATATCTCAAAAAGTTATGGATTAATTCAGCCGAAACTTGGTGGACAGGTTGGATGTTTGACAAGGATGAATTATTTTTAGATATTGGTGAAGATTTGGATCCAGATATGAGATGGCAACAACAAGCCGCTTCGATTTTAGTTCAGGTCCGGATACAGTCAAGTTCCAGAACAATCAGCCAGGTGATAAGGGAGTACAGTATTAGCAAAACGACAGGTGATAAGGGAGAATTAGCAAAAATAGACGGACGGACGGACAGACATCCGGACATCAAGACCCATTTTATAATGTCATCTTTGAGAATCGATATGAGATGACCTAAAAATGAACAATTATATATTACTTGTAATAGGCATCCACAACCATTATTGACCATCCACAACCATCCGTGAACGTTGGCTGCGACCCTTGTGCGAATGAGATGAAAAAGGATTCCACTGAAAGTTCTGGTCAACACAAAGTTCAGGATAATATCTTAGTCCGCTGTCCATCCGTCTGTCCGTGCGTCCGCAACTATATCTCGGAGTTGTATAGACCGATTGTGTTCATACTTGGTACAAATACAATACATAAGTGTGCATATGCACATCATTTTGTTTCACAAAGCGATCAAAGATGCCCGTCTGGCAGCCATTTTAGTTGTAAAAAACCCGATATTGCACACATCCTCAACTATTTCTCGGACATGCATTTACCGATATTGTTCACACTTGGCACACAGATCTTGAATGACGATTTACTTATGCAGGGAATTTTTTTCGAGATCAGATCCAAGATGGCCGACTGGTGGCCATTTTGTAACTTAAACGTGTCCCCAACCATTTCTCGGACATGCATGGACCGATTTTTTTTTTTTGTGTATACAGAATCGAGGCTCGTGAAAGAGCTAACATTTATCACACAAACAAATCAAACAGACAAACAAAATATATAAAAAGAGGGAGCGGTAGACAAGATGGGGAAAGAAGGGGAAGCACACAAACACAACATTTGAGAGCAGGGACATCGGGAGATGTGTGGGAGGGAGAGGGCTTGGGGGGAGCAGGCGTGGGAAGGGGGGGGGGGGGGGTGGGAGAAGTATAAAACACAAGGACACCAAGGACTTCCAGGAAAGAAGTTGGTATTTCAAAAAAGTGGATTTGGAGTGAAATTAGCGGGGGTAGAAAAGATCAAGGTTTTGGATGGGGGAAGATAAGAGATGGTGGTGAACAGCTGTTTTAAAGACCTGGAGGGTGGAGTGGGATTGAAGAGAGTGAGGGAGTTTGTTCCAGAGGCGGGAGAAAAGAGGAATGAAGGAGTGAAGGTGAGCACAGAGTTTTGATTTTGGCAGTTTAACCATAAGAAGGTTGCAGGCAGATCTTGTGCGACCTTTAGGAATATTTGGGGGACAGAGCCCAGAGAGAGCTGGGGGGACAAGGCCGGAGAGGAGACGGTAGAAGATGGAAAGACCACCAACCTGCCTGCGGTGAGTGAGTGAGAGGCCCTTGGAGTTAGCTTCATCGCGGGAGATTCCAATGATTCTGAACGCTTTGGTTGCAACAGCGTGAAGACGAGATAGGTGTGAGGCAGGAGCACCAGCCCAGAGGGGAGAGCAGTATTCCATTGAGCTGCGGTTGAAAGCCTTGTATGTGGTGAGGAGCTCAGGTGTGCCAAGGAAGGACTTCGCACGACGGAGGATGCCCAGTCGGCGACTGGCTTTGGAGGCCAGATTTTAAATGTGGGTTTCCCAGGAAAGATTTTCTTCAAACTTGGCACAAAGACAATATATGAGTGTATACATAAGCGGAGGATTTTGTTTTGTAATCCGACCAAGGATGGCCTACTGACAGCCTTTAACTCCGTACAGCAAATTTACTAAAACCACAGGGGCTGTGATATTTCATGTCTTTTTCTTCTTGTCTTGTATGTTGTTTATTGAGCCACCCCACTGACACGCCACATATGATGGAGATCTGTACACCTCCTTTCCCAACAATACTAGGAAAGGTTCATCGATTTGTATTTAATGGCCTTGAAAGCCATCCCACAACAAGTTGACTAAACAAGAAATGTGCGGAATCGTGGGGCAGCTTAGCACCGAATTTCAAAGGGATGGGGACATACCGGATAAAAGCACCAAAATTTTATCAGGCAATCTTCAGGGTCCCAGCTATGATTCTATAACCGGCGCCAAGCGATACGACCACTCTTATTTGAAATTATTTTATTATTTATTTGTGAAAATTTTTTTTGGTTTTTGGAAAAGAAATGGTTGTATTGCAGAAATGAGAATCTTTTCCGATCATTTTGGTGTAATTGTTTTAAAAATCGAACATTTAGAAGTATTTTAAAACAATATTTGAAAATTAGGTGTCTCGGGTGCATTTCCTCAGCATCTAAGCTTCAATTCTAGAATTCTAGAACGATCCGAACAGCAAGATGCATGCACAATAGACATTTATATATTTTTTATTTAATTACATGCATATTATATTAAATCTGCTATATGTTGAAATGATATCTGCTGTATGTTGCTATATGTTGCAATTTTCCTTGCATTGTGTTTCCTTGTGTTGCAGGTTTCGAGGGCTAGACTTCATGAAGATGGAATGGACACAGTGCATAATTTGCCAACAAACTACACCTGAATCCCTGCGCTGCCCCTTGAATGCACGTGGAGCAGACACATCAGCACCGGCGGCCTATGCATCATTCCTAGAAAATGTGGCTCACTTCAGAGAACTGAACTCGTTGCCGGTGCCGCTGCATTTCGGCAGTGATATCACTGTGGATGACCTCATCAGGAATCGTGCACAGTGGCACAAATCCTGTCATTCACAGTTCAATGCAAACAGACTGGAAAGAGCAAGAAAGAGGGAGAGAGATGTTACCCCTGAAAGTGGCACTACTGAAGGCAGGCGCTGGCGGCCGCGCCAATCGCTCGACAAGACCATCTGCATATTTTGCACTAAGCAAGATGGACTCCTGCATGAATTTAGAACTCTAGGCGCAGATGATAACGTCAGGTTTATGGCCAGCGATCTGCAAGAGACAGAGTTAATGGACAGGATTGAAGGAGCCGGTGACCTTATTGCCCTGGAAGCAAAGTATCATCTGGCTTGCCTCGTTGGTCTTCAGAATCGTCATCGGTCTCTAGTGAGACAAAGAGAAACTTCCAAGGATGAACCTGCGAATGTGAAGAAGTTCAAAGCAAGAGCTTTCGTAGAACTCCTCACACACATTGAAAACGAGATAGAAGAAGGTACATTTTGCTTCAAGTTGGCCTCATTGAGGCACCTCTACGAGAAGCGCCTTGCAGACTTTGGTATTACCAGTGACATCAACAAGGGCCGTTTCAAGGAGCAAGTTTTGAATCACTTCCCCCACGCCCAAGAGCAAAGTGACGGGAAACAAGTGATACTCGTGTGTGAACAAGGAATGCAGGAAATGCTGAAGCAGGCGTTCAAACAGGACTTTGAGGGAGATGCTCTGATTTTGGCGAAAGCTGCCAGGATTGTACGAAATGAAATCTTCAGCTCAAGCGGGTTCAACTTTGATGGTGCCTTCCCCAGTGACTGCCAGCAGAAGGCTGTCCCGACCCAACTCAAATCCCTGATAACCATGCTGATGAAAGGGGCTGATCTGAAAGACCAGGACACAGCGGATTCACAGGCCTGTCTCACAGCTTCACAGGTCATCCTTTACAACTGCAAGAAGACCAAGAAGCGTGAGCAGAGAGCCCCAAGTGACACACAAGGGCCCCAAGTTGGCAGATCACATCATTCATCAGACTGCAGATAGAAGGACATGCTTCACATGTCCATGTAATTTCGAACTATGCAGCTGCCGATGTGAGAAGTAGCTTAGCCGAGAAGTAATTTTGCACCATGTTGGGTGAATATACGCACGGTCTGAAAGAGTATCCATTTTTCTTGATTTTCGTATGTGTTAAGGGCAGGCTCCGACTTTCAGGTTTTTCGGGCATAATTTTTTTCCTAATTAAGGTAGAGCGCTGAAACCAACGGCATTGAACGCGCTGTCCCGAGCCCGTTAAAATGACGTTTATTTCATCTTTCTACGTTAATTATAACGTTTAACAAAAATTGAGGAAATGCACCCGAGACACCTAATTTTCAAATATTGTTTTAAAATACTTCTAGATGTTCGATTTTAAAAACAATTACACCAGAATGATCGGAAAAGAATCTCATTTCTGCAATAAAAAAAATTCTTTTCCAAAAACCAAAAAAAAAAAAAAATTCCAAAATTTTCAAAAAAAAATTCACAAATAATAAACAATTTCAAATAAGAGTGGTCGTATCGCTTGGCGCCGATTATAGAATCATAGCTGGGACCCTGAAGATTGCCTGATAAAATTTTGGTGCTTTTATCCGGCATGTCCCCATCCACTACCTAAGCTGCCCCACTAGAATGGTAAAAGCTGGCTTTATACAAAGTTACATGACGATTGGATGGAAAAAGTGGCCAGCGAATATAAAAAAGAAGCTTTTTCTGCAGGCATTGGTGGCAGGGTGTTTCACAAATAAACGGCCAGGACCTGCGATGACTGTCATGATAGTCATGGGGTATGTGCACTCGCCTCTGAGCTGTCTATCCTGGGTTTCAATCTCGTTCCAGCTATAAACTGTGTTTCACAGGCAGGGCGAGACTGCAGGGCTAACAGGAACATAAGCTGCAATGTCAAGACAAGCCGTGCACGTTGTTCTGAACAATACCTTTGGAAGCCTAGGGGTTATCGATGGAGATCCATGCTATAAAAGGAGCCGTGTTTGTCTGTTTGTTTGTTTGTCGTTTTATAACTTGAGAACGGATTAACGGTTTTTAATAAATAAAACTGCAGTGGATTCAGGGAAAACCCAGGAAGGTTTTTGATGCAAAAAAACAAAAATGGGTACACGGGCACGCGTGACGAAACTGCAAACGCCAACTTGCAACACTGTTTATACCCTTCATGGAGGGCAGGTTCTCCCAGGAATCATTTTTTGTTCTGGCTCCATGGATTAGCCATCACAGCAATGCCAAGGAAACGGAAAGCCTCATGTTTTAGCATTTACGCAAAGGCAGAAAAGACCTCAGAGTTTGTTTCCTTGCATGGCCCATGCGTAATACGTACCCCAGGCCCAGAGAGTTTAGTCAAAAGAAAGAAGAGATGGGGAGGGTGAGAAATTAATTATTTTTATTTTGATCTTCCTCTTAGTGTCGTATTAATTAAATAATTTCCAAATAAATTCCAAATTCCTGATACCTTCAGTCGAACGTCTGGGTCTGGTCAGCTGGTTCGTGAAAAAATTGTGCCAAAATGTTTCTGGCCGACTCCGCAAGAAAGTGGGAATACTTTGTGCCATAGTAGTAGTAGTCGCCATATCATTGCAGATTACATTTAATTCTGCACAAATGACGATAGCAGTTTATATTAGAGTTTAAAGTTTATGCATTTAGGGCCTCAGCTCACTTTAAATTGCAGCCATCTGTCAACCTCACAGAGCATATGATGTGTTTAAAATATCCGCACGAAAGTGAGAAAGCAGAGCGCTTGATTTGGAAACCGCTCGCCCCTTTCCCATCCAACGAGACAAAATGTTCTCACCGAGCCTTCTTGGAAAAGCTGTAAGAGTTAGTCAAGTGGCATGAGAGATGGAAAACTGACGAATGTCTTCGATCCGATCTGACGATAGCAGAATGGAACAAGCAATTAGATGGACTTCAGTGAAATTTTCCAGGCAATTAGTTTTGAGGGAAACCGATATGTTCTGTCCAATTTCATTACATGCCCAAGTGGTTGCTAAATGAAAAGGTCTACAGATGTCTTGACTTCAGTATCCAGTGATGATTTAAAATATTCTCCAATGATGTTTGGTCTGCAAGGAAGAAAACAGGGGAAGCATCGAAGCAGGACTGGTGGAAATTGATGTAGGTTTTGCGTTAATCCAATGCTAAGGAGCAGAACTGAAAGCGAGGGAACAGGTTTTGAGTGACTGATGACTTGCTTGTCGCATAAGGTGAAAGAGCTATTAAATACCAGTAAAAGGGGAGGGAGGTAGGAAGCTGGATTCAAGGCAAACAGGACTGAAAAAAATGGCTGCTTTGTGAAACGAATGCTGCTCACTGACCATTAGACAGCTGGCAACAATTTTGACAGTTTAATGGGATAATCTCACAAAACCTATAAATCAATTGTGGTATAATGTTATTACTCCGCTTCTATGCTACTGGGAGTATTGACCTCGGGTCAAGCCACAACCTGCTCATTTATGAGAATATACTAGTATTAATTACCATTATGGCAGCATTAAAACTTAAGAAAATTCAGCATTAAATGCAAGAAGTTAATCAAATAAAATTTAAAAATATCAAATACTGCAGTGGAGTCACCAGGAGGAAACCCAATAAAGATGTAGTCATTTGGAGGAACCTGGATGTGATTCGGGTTTCGGGTGCTACTACTCTACCCTCAACCCCACCCACAAACAATTTACAAGACTAGCAACGGTACCAGCCCTACGGGTGGGGCTTCAATTGGGAGGCCCAAATGAAAAGGCAACATATCAGAAATTGAAGGCTTTTTTTATTTTAAACGATTTAGGTAAATATCCGTCAAATCATATCACACGCAAATCATCAAAATCTAAACAGTATTTGTCGCATTTCAATAAAAGCCACATCACTGTTCATATCGGTAAATATTATTCCATCGTTTGGAAAAACTGGAAAATTGGAAAAAAAAATTGGAAAAACAATATAGCCTATTTTACTCCCAGGGGTCCCAGGATTACCCACCCAAAATTTCGTTGCGATCGGTTCAGCCGTTTTTGTGGTACCTGGGAACAGACGGACAGACAGACATTTGGTGAATTGTAGTAAGATCCACCTCTCCATAAACAGATGGATTAAGAAAGAGAGCAATTAATAGTAGACTAAGAAATGAAGAGTAACTGAGCTTCTCTGATACTTGCTGCAAAGTCACTCTTGCCTGCGTTAGAATCTGTGCAAGGCACAGGGGGAGTTATTCCTTATATGTTTCATATCAATATTTTAAAGATCGTGTGAAATTGTGCTCTCGGCCTTAGTGAACATAAGATATCATGAACCATAAAAGCTTTCAAGACACTTTATTTTGCTCTCAGAACTTCAATAAAAATTGAACCTACTGTCAGATTACCGAGCGATGTCTCAGTCACTAATACATCAGTCACCTTTTTCTAATCTTCCATTTGACAGATGGCTATTCTGACATTTAATAAAGTATAAAACCAAGTTACTGTTCAAAATTGTACCAACGACCTATAGGTCGTGCAATGGAAATGCATTACCCCAAAGCTTTTGTGGAGATGACAAGGCTACCTTTCAGGAAATTTGAAGACAAAGGCAAATTTAACAAAATTTATTACCAATAAAATCGCTTGCAAATTAACATTAGTGACAGATAATGAAATAACAGTTTTGGATTTAGACAACATAAATGAATGTGCTTTCAGAAACATTCATTCAGCCAATGCAATGACAATGGAAACAAGTCAGCAAGCAGCTGGCACTGTTTTGCATTACTTTCTCATTTATTACAATACACATTGTGATGTTCTCTCTGGGAGAAAACGAACAGCTGCCTCCCCCCAGAGGCATTGTTGTACTTTGTACTTTCGATCTACGTATTGCGTTATGATGATGCATAGCACAACAAGCAATGTGGCTAGGCAGTGCAGAACTGACAAATGCCTACTGGGAGCTCACGGTTACAACATGGATCTCCCAGTACGACAGTGGCTACAATGAGTGACTCTTGGGAAAAGCAATATAGGAACTTTAACTTTGCCTGAGCAGATGGAATTTCCTGGCCCCCAAGCACTAAACTTGTCAGAACCCTCTGGAGAGCAGGCCACCTGAAAGGAACACACTTGGCAAGATTCTGTCACTCAGCCAGCAATCTCACAGTTGACGCTGGAAACTACATTGAGACAAGACCAAACATTCAGCCCTAGTGAATTAGAACTATTCGCAACGGTACCTGCTTGTGAGGCCCAAATGAAAAGGCAAAATATCAGAAATTGAAGGCTTTTTTTTTATTTTAAACGATTTATATAAACATCCATTAAATTATATCACACGCAAATCATCAAAATCTAAACAGTATTTGTGGAATTTCAATAAAAACCACATCACTGTTCATATCGGTAAATATTATTCCATCGTGTTTGGAAAAACTGGAAAATTGTAAAAACAATATAGCCTATTTTACTCCAAGGGGTCCCAGGATTACCCACCCAAAATTTCGTTGCGATCGGTTCAGCTGTTTTTGCGGTACCTGGGAACAGACGGACAGACAGACAGACATTTGGTGAATTTATTCGCAGAGCATTATTTGTTGCCCAATAGTAAGTAAGATTGCAGTTCAATAGTAAATAAGAACAAAGTAAGATTCGCAGAGCATTATTTGTCACTTTTGTTGCCCAATAAAATGATGACTGCCAATTGATATAAAATTGCAGTTCTTGACTATACTACTGGGTCTGTCTGTTCAATAACTAATTGAAGATCTTTGAGACTGCCTTTTGAGAACGAAACTGCATAAAATCAGAGGTCTATTGAACTTATTGCAGTGGGAAACATAACTACACCAACATATTCCATCAAAGGAGATGAAACCTATATGAGGGGCAGTCGAAAAGTATGATAAACGAGATACAATAGTTCAAGACACACAAACTTATATATTTTTCAATATTTAAGTATCTGATACATATAAAAGCTAGTTTGTTTTTGGACCATGCGTGGTTGGACCGCTGGCCCGACTCACCCACAATTGTATGTAGGCCATATGCAAAAAAAATAATATGGCCGCCATTTTGTGAAGCCACATAGGCCACAGGCCTCAGGTGTCAGCCCATGGCCTAGTGCAATTGGAATTAGCTGATATATGTATGTATATGTTTCACTAGTCGCTGAATGCAAGAATCACAAGAGGATGCATGAAACAGCAATACATAGGTTGAGATCGAAAATTCAACCTGGAAAGGTGATTTTAAGTATCGCAAAGTATATGCTCTTTACATAATAGATGACAGCCATATACATAGTTTGCCAATTCTTAGTTGTAAATCGGGAGCACATGTTACTCTGTAATATTAAAATCTACAAAAGCAATACGTGTATAGATGTGTAATAATAATAATTCCTCCCATAATTTTCTGGGAACATTTGGGAAGCCCTTTAGATTGTGAATATTTCCATTTTTGAGAATGTTACCTTGGAAAGGTTACTATTATATTGTAGATTACTGCTGAAGCAGCTCTGTCCTGCCATGGATTTGGAATTTAGCCAGATTACCAAGATAAAATGGTTTACCCTTTTTTAAAGGTAATTTGGGATATGTAATTTTCTAGTAGATGTTAATGTTAGCAGATGGGACAGCTGGCCATTTCATGTTTATCCCTTCAAACATAGTGTACACATTGCTCTGCTTGTAAGACAAGTACAATACTTCAAGTAGCTGTTCTGGCAATTGCCAGTAGATATGTAGCTGATGAAAAACCACTGTTGAGAAAAGGCAATCGACCCAAAAGGTTGAAATAAGCATTTGATTCCAAAACAGCTAGATTAGTAAAACTGGATAAAATTGGATTTGAGATAAATCTATGTTCAATTTGTTCAGCAACAATCAAAATCAGTTTGTTCAAGGGCAGTATCACATTGAATGTGCAATATATATAAATATATATATACAGTCACGTGAAAAAGTAAGTACACCCCATGTAATGTTTTGACTTTTTCAACATATTTCACATACAGCTATTTGATCTTCATTTCAACAATATTGATAGATAAAGGTGATATAATATAACAAATATCATGAAACATATACATTTTGTAGTCCATTGTATAATTTAAATAAACATAAATGCAAATTTCGCATGTGGAAAAAGTAAGTATACCCTTGGCTCTAATAGGTGGTATTGCCCCCTTTGGCAGAAACAACCTCAAGTAGGCGTTTCTTATAACTGTCTACCAGTCTCTGACATCGACTGGGAGAAATTTTTTCCCACTCCTCCATGCAGAATTCTTTCAGCTGTGCGATGTTTGAGGGGTTTCTTGCATGCACAGCTCGTTTCAAATCCCCCCACAACATCTCAATGGGATTTAGATCCGGGCTTTGACTTGGCCATTCCAGAAACCTCCATTTCTTTCTTTTCAGCCATTCCTTGGTGGATTTACTGGTATGTTTAGGGTCATTGTCATGTTGCAAGGTCAACCTTCGGTTGAGCTTCAACTTCCCGACACATGGCCTCACATTATCCTCAAGCACCCACTGCTACAATGAAGAATTCATAGTGAATTCTATGATGGTGAGCTTCCCAGGCCCTGATGCAGCAAAGCTGCCCCAAACCATAAAATTTCCACCACCATGCTTTGCAGTTGGTATCAGGTTCTTGTGGTCAAATGCTGTCTTTGGTTTTCGCCAAACATGTCTTCTGGTACTGTGGCCAAATAGCTCTATCTTTGACTCATCTCTCCAGAGCACATTTTTCCAGAAGTGTTGGTCTTTGCCTAGGTGTTCATTGGCAAACTTTAGTCTTGCCCTGATGTTCTTTCTGGACAGCAAAGGTTTCCTCCTGGCACACCTCCCATGCAGATCAAATTTGTGCAGCCTCTTTCTAGTGGTAGACTCGTGCACTTTGACATCAACAGTGGCAAGAGCTACCTGTAGGTCCCGTGATGACATTCTGGTGTTCTTAGAGACTTCTTTCAGCATCTTGCAGTCTGCTCTCGGGCTGAACTTGCTGGGGCGGCCTGGCCTGAACAAGTTGGCAATTGTTTGGAATCTTCTCCACTTACAGATGATCTTCCGGACAGTCGAATGATTGATTTCAAATTGTTTGGAGATCTTTTTAAATCCCTTCCGAGACTTGACTTTGGAAGATGGACAGGCAAGGGGGGAGGGGCTGGCTTGGGGCGCCGCCGCATGGACCACGGCCAGCTGCACCTACGAGCTATGATCACGCTACACGCTACGTGCTATACCACGCCCAGGAGGGCTGTGATCAGTTGGCGCGAATGGACGTGGAAGGTGCGAAGCGGGTCGACAAAGGGCGGGAAGTTACGAGGCTCTGGTTGGGTGCCGCGCCGAGGCTGACGTTACTGCCAGAGGTTATATAAAGAGCGCGCGGAACTCTGCGCGCAGATTCCTGGCCCTGGCAGTCCCGGTGAGATCTTGAGTGGAGCGAGTCCTGTCCCTGGTTGCGTTGGCTCGCAGTCTTGGCTCTGGTTGAGTTGGCTTGAGAGTTGGCTTATCGATCGTGTGTGAAGATCGACCTCGTGGTGCTTGGAGCGGTGCTTGGAGCGGTGCTTGTGCAGGAGCGAGGCTCGGTGCTGTGAACGGGCCTAGCAACGCGTGCGAGGCGGGCAGAGTATTCCTCCACGCCGGAGATTGAAGATGACAAGACAGATAAGGCCGGGTTCCACGTTCCCAATTACATAACGGATGTGTTATTTTGGTTGTTCACTCCCCCCGTCTGTATTTGACGTCAGTGTGTGGGATCCCAATCTCGGAACCTTGTATAATATCGCGTTTTCCTGTCCCTACGTTTCTTTGCAATAAACCCTTGTATTATTTTCCATTCCTTGTCAAACCTGTGCCCGTGTCGAGTTAATTTTCCCTGCAGGATCGAAGCTGCCGTCGGCGCGATCCAGGTAAGCTTTTGCCGCAGCCTTCCATTTTCCTTCTTCCTCCTGCGTTTTATAGCCGAATCCGTGTTTGGTCGTCGCCTCCAATAAAACCGTTTAGGCCTATCCGCGGTCTCTGGTGTTAACCGGAGTCACACGACAACTGGTAGTGAGTAGTGGGGTTGAACCCTAAAAAAAAAAAAAAAAAAATTGGTGTCAGAGTGTGGAGAATTTGAACGCAAAAGTTTTTGTAGTCGGACGTGAAAATTTTGAATAGTCGGTTGGGTGTATGAAGCACGATATCACGTCTTCGGAAAATTTAATTCGGATTCTGTGATAAAAATCCGCGCGGGGTAGCAATATTCTCTCGACGGAGGAGAAGATGAGCGATATGGCGGAAGGAGGGATGGAAGATGCGGGAAGCAGAGGGAGTGAGTCGGAAGTAGTTGGGGTAGAGGATTGTGGTGGAACTTCCCCCGCTATCAGTATCAAGGCGGTCCCGAACGAATACCAGGCCTTAATGGAATTTATGCGGGGAATGAAGGGGGACATTCAGGGATTGAATAACAAAATGGAGGCTCAGAGTGAGCGCAGTGAGCGACTAGAAAATAAAATTGATGGGTTAGAGGGGGAATTGAAGGCCCGGGGTGAACAATTGAAAGTAGGACGAACGAATGGTGCCAATGGCGCTCAGGAGCCGGGAATGGCAAAATTCGGAATTGTACCGGGAATGGCAATTGAAATAAATGGGGCAGTGGAGTGTAAAGATGGAACCTTCCCTGTCTCGGAGCGATCGAACCAGAAGACATGTCCTATGTCTTTCCAGGCCATGTTGAAATTAATAAGGGGCATGAGTGAAATTATGAGGGGCATGAGTAAAGAAATCGATGAAATGAAAGAGGAAAGTGATGCTGGTAGTGAAAGATTGGATGCACGGATTAAAGAAACAAAAACCCTATGTGGAATGAACGAACGAATGAGTGAACAGGGGAATGAAATGAGGGAAGTGAATGAACAATTGGAGGTAAATGGGACATGTTTGATACCTGGTGGCCTGGAGGTTTATCGGGACCGGGTGGATGCCCCAACACATCAACCGGGGGATGGATTTGAATCCTTGCTGTGCCAGGGCGGTGGTTCAAAGCAACAGGGGGTAAGAATATTGGAGATCCGTGTAACGGAACCGGACTGGGTAGTCGTGGATGAATACCTGTCGGAGCCACAATTGATGGGGGATGATGATGAGAATGAATTGACACAGCGGCTGGAGGCCTTGAACAGTACCATCGGGGAAGAGTTTGACCAGGTCCAAAGGAGTTTGGGGGATGAGGTGAGTCGGTCCGAGGAGGGGGTTGTGGTGACCGTGGGGACCCTCACTGTGCATAACAATTGGGAACAGGAGGCTCCGAAATTGGATACCCAGCTGGGGGAGTGTTTTGACTCCGGGTTGGATTTGGACCTTGGAGGATCGGGAGATAGAGCCTCTGACGATTTGGTCCCCGTAGGCGTAAGGAATGTGGAACAGCTGCAGGGAGGGGCAGAACAACCTGTAGGAGTTGTTATCTGCAGCTGCGGCTTGGAAAGGGAAATAAATTTTTTTTAAAGGAAAAATACATTTAGAATTAAATGGGAACTTGATGTGGAGCAGCCTTGGAGGGAGTTGGTCCCCGGGCTGTGGGATTTGGACCAGGGGAGGTCATCGGTGATGGCCTTGGGCAAAAGTTGCCCCTTTCAAAATTTTGTTTTGCCAGCCAGCTGGGGGGCTGTGCTGGCGAGATTTGGACGTGGGGTCCAGCCATGGGTGTCATGGTACGACCTGGGCCCCACGGGGGGTCTGGTGAAGTGTGGCGTCCCTTGTCCGTCGGGGCACCGCCCGGGCGCGTGGCTCGGGCCGACAGGGTCACCAGACCCTGGTGGGGGTTAAGACCTCCAGGGGGTCCGAGGTGGTTTCTCAAGCCTGGGATGGCAAATATTGAGGACCACTAGGGAGAGGTGTTGTGGGTCGCACTTTGGCGGTGGCACTGCGGACGGCCAACTTGGGCCTGATGTAGTGACCACCCGGGCATGCGGCCTGACACCCTCCTCCTGAGACTCTGGGACAGCCGGCATGTGGTGACCTGCCATGCCGTGCTGGTCTATGGACGCGGGTCGAACAGCATGGACAGGAATGAGACAGCCTACCGGACAACCATTGGGGCATCTGTGGAACGTGATGGTGTGAGAGTGACCTTCCACAGATGTTCCGCTATGATTCATGGACTCTCAATTTGGGAAGGGAACCATGGGGTTAATGTGATCGGGAATGTGTAACGAGCCGAGCATATGGGCCATGCTCGGCTGGCATGTTTATGGCAAAGCATCTTCCTTTGGTGAGTGAGTAAAATGTGAAAAATGTTTGGCATTGGTAATCTGAGGGTTAGATGTACATTTAAGGGTGAATTTTGTGAAGAGAAATGGTGGTCACTGTATAGTGACGCCATTATTGATCCAGGTGTGTTAGACCAAAGTGTTGGAGGCTGTGATAAAATTGATAGATTAGCAAACCACAGCCTTCACCTGGTTGCGGGAGCGACTGTGCTGATATTTGGGACGCGGAGTCATGGGGATGGAGTTGTGTAGCCTGAGGGTCAACGTGGTGCTGTGCGTGTCTGAGGTGTGTGGACCATGTCTTCTGGGTGGGTCTCCTGGTGGAGCATCGCTGTTGACTGGACCTTGGTGTGGTCAAGTGTGGGTGAGCACTGGGGGGGGCTGCAGTTCTGTAGTTGGACTGGGGGATGATGTGGAGGTGCAGGGGACGTGGCTGTAGGGATGCCACGCACTGCGACCGTGCCCCCCCCCCCCCCCAGGGCCGAGGTTTTGCGTGCAGTAGTGTTTGTGGCAGCAGGTGCTAACCACATTGGCCAGCTGGGGCTGGTGCAGCTGTGTTCCTCGCAGGGGGGCCGAAGGATGGATGGTGGGTCGCACCCTTATGGACGCTCATGGGCCATGTTGGCGTTTTGACTGCTCACCTTGTCCCGATGACCCTTGCACGGTAGGGGTGCGGAGCTGTCGTGGCCACAGGTATTTGGGTAGTGATAATCACCATTGGATGCGGACCCACATACTTGCCAGTATAGTGGGGAGAAAAGAGATATTTGGAAGAATTTGGTAGGCCCAATGGTAAATTTTGGGATTTTGTGGGTGGATGGCACTTTGGACCTGACCAACCGGTAATTACCTGCACTTGAGGTGAGTGTTGGATGTGTACTGTCCCAGGCTCCAGGACTTGCTATGAAAAATTGGGGACATGTAATTTGGAGTTGGGGCGGGTGAGAGTGATGACATGGCCGGTGAGGGGGATGGAATGTGTGCCACAGAGTCTTGTGGGTGGCGTTTGTGTTCGTGTTGTGGTGACGTGTTTTGATGTGGTCGTGAGAGTGGAAACTGAGGATGAGTGGTGATTATTGGAAATGTGTAATGGCAAATGTGAATGGGAGATTTCTCAATGGCAGGCCATGGCAAAGCTTTTGTAACATATTTTGTACCATCTGCTCGGAATTGTGTTGAGTTGTGTTGAGAATTGAATGGCAGCGGGGGAGGAGATGTGTTTTGGGATATTGTGGGTGGGGAAGGTGTGTGTGTCCGCAGGTACGGATCAAGATTTGAAGAGCGATGCCTGCGGCCCCCCTCTGTGGCAATTACCCCTAGCAGCCAGTGGTATCTGGAAATTGGAGCTCATCAGTGGAGGGTCCGGTTGGGCGCCCTGGGGTAAAGGAGACCCCCGGCGAGCCATGGAGCTGCGCGGCAGCAGGAGACAGCGGAGCCTGGTGTGTGGAGACCCTCACCGGCGAGGTAACGGCGGAAAAGGGCTGTTGGGCTGTCACGGGGCCAAGAGGTAAAGGGGGGGGGGCAATTAACTTGTAAGTCGGTTGACTTGTTTTGGGGACTGTGGGCACCACAGCCTGAAGCGCCCCCACCATCCTTTTGTGCGGTACCTCCCCTCATGCCTAGTAGTAGAAATGACATGCACACACGAATGACATCAATGCCATGGTCCTGCAGGGGGGGGGGGGGTGTGGGTGAAATACGTACTTGTAATGATTTTGTGTCGTGTAATGATTTTCGGAATGAGTGAGTGGTGAAGGGGTTTGTGTTGTACGAATGATGGCGAAAACCACCGAGCCATGTCACTCACCTGTAACACCTGGACAGGGCCCGTGGAAATTTAGGGGCGCATTGGGGATGGCCCCACAGGTAAGGTTGCATCTTGTGGCATCCACCGGGGGACGCGGTCTGTAGACCGGGGTATGTAGAAATGTTTAGTAGAGTTGTGAATTTTGTAAGTTTGTTAAGTTTTGTGGTTAAGTAGATTTTGGTGTGTTGTTTGTTTCCGCCCTCCGCAGGAACAACGGATGAAATCATTGTACATATTTGCATGATTGTTAAGGGGATTAGCATGTTAAGAAGCACAGGTAGGAAGTCCGACTCACTTCCCACAGCCCTCCTGATTTATTTCATAGGTTAATTAAGTGTAAGACAGTAAGTGTTAAGACTGGAATGGTAGCGCCTGCAGTGAACCTTGCAGGAGCTACGGTTCCAGGTGGGGGGCTGTGTTATGTCGGTGGGGTAGCAATATGTAGAGCCAGGTCGGTATTCGTCTGTCGTGGTAAGGAATCTGACCTGTAATAATTTCTGTGTGTTTAGGCGATTTGTCGGTTAAGATGTATACCTGTGGACATACCATGATGTTCGTGTGTTAAATAGAATAGGGATTATAGAATAACGCCCTTGTGTGTCACACCTGATAGCCAAACCTTTGTTCCGTATGGCAATGCACACCTGTAGACACGTAGTTAGGTCCTGAGCGCAACATTAAATAAATCCCTTCCCTGACATGACTTTGGAAGACGGACAGGCAAGGGGGGGGGGGGGGGCGGCTCTGGGCGCCGCCGCATGGACCGCGGCCAGCAGCACCTACGAGCAAGAATCATGCTACACGCTACGTGCTATACCACGCCCAGGAGGGCTGTGATCGGTTGGCGCGAATGGACGCGGAAGGCGCGAAGCGGGTCGACAAAGGGCGTGAAGTTACGAGGCTCTGGTTGGGTGCCGCGCCGAGGCTGACGTCACCGCCAGAGGTTATAAAAAGATCGCGCGGAACTCTGCGCGGCGCGCGCAGATTCCTGACCCTGGCAGTCCCGGTGCGATCCCGAGTGGAGAGAGTCCTGTCCCTGGTTGCGTTGGCTCGCAGTCATGGCCCTGGTTAAGTTGGATTGAGAGTTGGCTTATCGATCGTGTGTGAAGATCGACCTCGTGGTGCTTGGAGTGGTGCTTGTGTGGGAGCGAGGCTCGGTGCTGTGAACGGGCCTAGTGACGCGTGCGAGGCGGGCGGAGGATTCCTCCACGCCGGAGATTGAAGACGACAAGACAGATAAGACCGGGTTCCGCGTTCCCAATTACATAACGGACGTGTTATTTTGGTTGTTCACTCCCCCCGTCTGTATTTGACGTCAATGTGTGGGATCCCAATCTAGGAACCTTATATAATATCGCGTTTTCCTGTCCCTACATTTCTTTGCAATAAACCTTTGTATTATTTTCCATTCCTTGTCAAACCTGTGCCCGTGTCGAGTTAATTTTCCCTGCAGGATCGAAGCTGCCGTCGGCGCGATCCAGGTAAGCTTTTGCCGCAGCTTTCCATTTTCCTTCTTCCTCCCGCGTTTTATAGCTGAATCCGTGTTTGGTCGTCGCCTCCAATAAAACCGTTTAGGCCTATCCGCGGTCTCTGGTGTTAACTGGAGTCGCACGACAATATGTTCAAAAAGTCAAAACGTTACATGGGGTGTACTTACTTTTTCACGTGACTGTATGTGTGTGTGTGTATATATATATACAGACGGCATTTAATATGGAATATTTTTTTGTGGGGGTGAACTTACTTTTCAAGATGTCTTAGAACCAAAAATTCATTGGAATCATGTTGAAATTATTCTAGATTTTGTTAATGTGACCTTTAAAAGAAACAAAAACCAGATTTGACATTTCGAAACAAGTAAATTGATCCTTGAAAGTGATGTAAACTGATATCGAACTCAATTCACGGACAGTACTGTGTTAAACTTCTGTACGTTTTCCAGAAGTATCTCTTTATTTTGCACATTAGCCAAATTTTTTTTTAACAAAAACAAAAGTTAAATTACGACTGGGATTACGGACAGAAAAATTACAGTTCAGTACTTCGTGTAACCCCCACGAGCATTCAGGAGAGCACGTAAACGTTGAGGCATGCTGTTCACGAGATTTGCCAAGGTTTGGACAGTAATCGCTTGCCATGCAGTTACAATAGCCTGCTGCAATTCACGCACAGAGGTCGGCTGCTGGTCCAAGTGGTCGATTTGACCCGTTAATTCTGCCCACAAGTTCTCTATCGGATTCATATCCGGGGACATGGCAGGCCACTCCATATGCTCTACACCACGGTCAGCAAGAACGTGTTGGATCATGCGAGCACGATGAGGCCGTGCATTGTCATCTTGGAAGACAAAGTTTCCTCGAAAGGCTGCACGAGCAAATGGAAGCAATGTTTCTTCCAGAATGGCCCTGTACTTGAACTGGTTCAGGTTTCCATTCAGAACAACTAGGTCAGTTTTGCCCCCTGCATGAAAAGCAGCCCAAACGGTCACCACACCACCTCCAGCTTGGACTCTTGGCACTATACAATCTTTGTTGTAGGCTTCATGCACTTGTCTGCGCACTCGGACGCGGCCATCTTGATGATAGACGAGAAATCTAGACTCGTCACTGAAGATCACGTGATTTCAGTGTCCTGGCTGCCATTGACGGTGCTCTCTGGCCCACTGCAATCAGCGCTGGTGGTGTTGGCTGGTCAGGCGTGGCTTTCTCAGGGGATGCCTGGCATGATAGCCTGCTTGAATCAGTCGTTGGTTGACCAGCCTTCTGGATACAGGCACATTTGTCAGTTGCTGCCTCTCAGCCCTAAGCCGGTTAGCTGACTTGGTACGGCCATTGTGGACTAACCAGTGCAGCTGGCGATCATCCCACCTTGTGGTTCTGCGGGGACGTCCTGGCCTCGGTATTGGAGTCGGGACACCCCTCTGAGCATTTCGTTTCAGGATCTTTGACACCTGACCTTGAGTGATGCCATACTGCCGAGCATACTCAAGTATGCCAATGCCATACTTGAGTGATGCCATACTGGTGTTTGTTCCCCCTCCATCCCCTCCCTTACCTCAAATGGCTACACAGTTGACACCGCACATGACAAAGCCGAATGCCTCAACTCTGTGTTTGCCTCCAAATCTTGTGTCCCAAACCCATCTCTCTCTGTTCCCACCTTTCCCAGTCGAACCCAACTGCTCCTGGACTCTGTGTCCTTCTCTCCTGACAAGGTGGAGAAGTTTTTATCAAACCTCGACTCTGATTCTGCAACTGGACCAGATGGCATCAGCCCTCGGGTCCTAAAATCCTGCTCTGCTGCTCTATCTCACCCTCTCTCTGTTCGTTTCACCCTCTCTTTTGCTCAAGGTCATCTGCCAGCATCTTGGAAATCAGCAAACATTACCGCTTTACACAAAAAAGGTGCAAAAACAGATCCTTGCAACTACAGACAAATCAGCTGCTCCCAATTATCAGCAAAGTCATGGAATCCATCATTGCTTTGGATATCAAATCCTTCCTCTTCTCCAATGGCTTGATCTCTGATCATCAATTTGGATTCAGACCAGGTCATTCTACTCTGGACATGTTGCTTCTGCTGTCTCAACAATGGATGGAGGTCCTCAATGCCAAACAGGAAATCAGAGCTGTCTCACTTGACATATCACGTGCCTTCGATACGGTCTGGCACCCAGCTCTGCTCACCAAACTCACCTCCTATGGTATTCAGGGAAATCTCCACTCATGGCTTGCGGATTTCCTCTCTGGTCGTAGGCAACGTGTGGCCCTGAATGGATTTCTCTCATCTTCCCTTCCTGTTCTGGCTGGAGTTCCCCAAGGTAGTGTTCTGGGCCCTGTGCTATTTCTGGTCTTCATCAATGATCTCTCTGACTCTCTGGAAAATCCTCTCTATCTCTTTGCTGATGACTCCACCATCTGCCGCTCCATTCCTCATCCCTCAGATCGGCAGTCTGCAGCCTCCTCACTCTCTGCAGACCTGGACAAAATCACAGACTGGTCAAACAAGTGGAACATGTCTTTCAATCCTGACAAATCTCACACTCTTACAATGTCTCTCCGAAAAGACCGACTGGAAAACCCTCCCATCTACTTTCTCAACAATCCTCTCCAAGAAGTTCTGTCGCTCAAGCTTTTGGGTCTCACTATCTGCCATGATCTTTCTTGGGAAAACCACATTTCCAAGCTGGCCTCCAAAGCCAGTCGCCGACTGGGCATCCTCCGTCATGCAAATTCCTTCCTTGGCACGCCTGAGCTCCTCACCACATACAAGGCTTTCATCCGCAGCTCAATGGAATACTGTTCCCCCCTCTGGGCTGGTGCTCCTGCCTCACACCTTGCTCGGCTTCACGCTGTTGACGCCAAAGCTTTCAGAATCATTGGAATCTCCTGCGATGAAGTCAACTCCGAGGGCCTTTCACTCACTCACCGCAGGCAGGTTGGTGGTCTTTCTGTCTTCTACCGACTCCTCTCCGGCCTTGCTCCCCCAGCTCTCTCTCTGTGCTCTGTCCCCCCAATATTCCTTCAGGTCGCACAAGATCTGCCTGCAACCCTCTTATGGTTAAACTGCCAAAGTCTAGGCTCTCTGCTCACCTTCACTCTTTCATTCCCCTTTTCTCCCGCCTCTGGAACAAACTCCCCCACTCCCTTCAATCCCACTCCTCCCTCCAGGTCTTTAAAACAGCTGTTCACCACCATCTCTTATCTTCCCCCATCGAAAACCTTGATCTTTTCTACCCCCGGTAATTCACCCCAGAGTCCTTGCAGTGTTCATATGTTTTATTCCTCTCCCACCTCCCCCCAAGTCCTCCCGATGTCCCTGCTCTCAAATGTTGTGTTTGTGTCCTTCCCCCTCTCTCCCCATCTTGTCTGCCGCTCCCCTTGTTTTTTGTGTTTTGTGTGTCGGTTTGTCTTTTTGTATGATTAATGTTAGCTCTTTCACGAGCCTCGATCTTGTATACAAAAAAATAAAAAAAAATAAAAATAGCACACTGTTTCATGCCGTAATTTCGTAAAGCCACCACTTCCATGACAAACAGCATTGTCGAGTTGACGGACCATCTCCAGAGGAAGCGGCAATAACTTTTGGAGACGTGCAGCAGTTGTTTTCCACTAATACAGAACGCAACAACCCTTGTATACCCGACTGTGAAGCAAATCATCAAATGCACCTGTCCGTACATTTTGCCACGTCACCTGTGATATAATCCTATTGTTGACTTCTTGCTGCGACAGACAATCAGTGACATGGTTCTTTTAACAAATAAATCACCAAAGTGTAAAAGAAACTCACCAGATTGATATACTGAGTTAAGAAAGTAAACCCAAGTCAAGAAGAAAAAAAATATTCCATATTAAATGCCAAGTCTGTATATATATATATATATATATATATATATATATATATATATATATATATATATATATATATATATATATATATATATATATGTATATATATATATATATATGTATATATATATATATATATGTATATATATATATATATATATATATATATATATATATACATATATATATATATATATATATATATATATATATATATATATACATATATATATATATATATACATATATATATATATATATACATATATATATATATATATATATATATATATATATATATATATATATATATATATATATATAATATATATATATATATATATATATATATATATATATATATATATATATATATATTATATATATATATATATATATATATATATATATATATATATATATATATACATACATATATATATATATATATATATACATATATATACATATATATATATATATATATATATATATCGGTTGGGTAGGGCTTGTAGTGAAATTATACCAAGGTGAACCCAGGGGTGCTCGCTACGGAAGGGGGCGTCTATAAGACCCGGGACAACCGGGGTGCGCGGACACTTCAGCGGAACTCACTGTGACATTATCCAGTAGTTTGAATGGTATGTACGCCCCAAATGCTGCGCTGACAATGCGCTGCGCTAACCATTGTTATATTGAATCAACCATTGCTGCTCATGAAATGCTCTGATTTAATGCCTGTTGCATGCATGTATTCTTACAGGATGTACTGCAGATCTAAATGATATTAAACCTACCCAGAGGTCAAGTCGTGTCTGAGCTTGATTTTCACGACATTTAATATCATTTAGATCGCCGGAATGGCTGACCACAAGATGATCGTGGTACCGATTCTCGGAGCCGACCCTCAAGCTGAGGGATCTGCATCGGAGTTTGCTCATTGGCTCAACACGCTGCAGAATTACTTTGCGGCTCACGAGACAGAGCCCACCGCTGCGATAAAGCTGTCCGTGTTACAGTCCAAGGTCCATCACACTGTTTTCAAGAACATTTCTCGATTTGGGACGTACGCTACGGCCCTAGCCGAGCTGAAGCGCCTCTACGTAAAGACACGGAGCGCTGTGCACGGCCGGCATCAACTCTCTCAGCGGCAACAGCAACCGTCTGAATCGATCGATCGCTTCGCGCAGGAGTTGCGCTACCTATTGGCAGACTGCGTGTAGGACGTCCGGAACCATGAGCAAGTGCAGGACGATTTGCTCCGAGATTCATTCATCTCCGGAATTAGTTCTGGAGTCTTGCGGCTCCGTCTCTTGGAGGTCGCGGAGCTGACATTTACAGAAGCACTACGGCTGGCATGCATATACACAGATGCCCGAGAACAATTGACCGCATATGATCACCCACGAGTCGTGGCGGGGACCTCGCAACTCGCGCGACCTGAGAGGGCTACCGCCGAGGATACGGAGGAGGACCCGACCACCACTACGGCCGAGTCTCTGGGAGCTCCGGAAGCGGACTCCGCTTCCGGCCTCACTGCTGCCGCCGCTGCCCGGCCACGGCCTGCCCGGTATGCAAAATGTTATTTTTGTGGAAATCGGCAGCATCCTCGCTCTGAATGCCCGGCCCGAGAGGCGACATGTCACCTGTGCTCCACCAAGGGCCATTTTGCAAAGGTCTGCAGAAAGGCCGCTCGGGGCACGCATTCCCGAGTGACCTTGAATGGGCTCATCGCGGAGCCAACGGATCGAGCGCCGGACGGGGCGCCTCGCTCGGCTTTGAAGAGCCGCTCTCCTCCTCGCGGGCCTCTGGCTACCCGCCTGACCTTGGTGAGATACATCGGGCCGCCGAAACAAATGGCGCGAACGCGACCGGTCACAGCGCGTCCGACCTTGACTGGCGTTCGAACGCCTACTTCAAACAAGCGACATGCTCCTGCTTTGGAAACCCCTCTCAAAGTGCGGCAAACGCAGCACGTGACACGAGCCCCATCTGACGGCAGCTTTTGCGAATTACATGCACCCACTTTGGCATGTGAATCTGCAGACGGCAGAAATCTTTCTCACGTGACTCGAGCCCCATCTGACGGCAGCTTTTATGAATTACATGCACCCACTTTGGCATATGACTCTGCAGACGGCAGAGACCTTTCTCACGTGGCTCGAGCGCCATCTGGCGGCTGCTCTTACGACCAACCCACACCCACTCTGGCAAATGAAACTGCTGATGAGCCAACTGACTTCAATGCTCCTGCTGAGGCCCAACCTGCCGACGCTGCCCGAAGGATTGCAGCCGGCGTGGGATCCACCCGCGAGGCGCGATCTTCTCGCCCGGCCGGAACTATACCTGCCGGGTCTGCCGGCCTAGCGCAGGCCTTCATTCCACTCACGGTCACGGGCGTTTTTGCACAAGCTTTGATTGACACGGGGTCCACGGATAGTTTTATTGATCAGCGACTCGTGCATCAACATGGGTGGCCGGTTCTCGGGACAACCCGCCGGATCTTCATGGCCTCTCAGGGACTTCGGTTGAGCACAAAAGGGGCGTGTCGATTGAAACTTGTGATAAACGGACGCACGTTCCCGGACGTGTATCTCATGGTATTACCGGCCTTATGCGCTGACGTTCTGTTAGGACTTGATTTCCTTAAGCGGCATGGACGTCTGGAAATAGACTTCGGAGGGCCGGACACGCTCGCTGTGTGCGCCCTCGCTCAAACGGACATGGAGCCACTCTCACTGTTCCCCAACCTGACCACTGATTGTACCCCTGTAGCCGTCAAATCGCGGCGCTACTCTCGCGCGGACGCGCAATTCATTGCGGAAGAAACGGCCCTGCTCTTGAAGGACGGTATCATAGAACACAGTAGGTCACCGTGGCGGGCCCAAGTCTTAGTGGTGCGGAGTGAGGCCCACCGCCGGCGTATGGTAATCGACTATTCGCAGACGATTAATTCGTTTTACACAGCTGGATGCCTACCCCTTACCGGGGATGGACGCCCTGGTACGCCAGGTGGCCCTGTATTCCGTTTATAGCACTCTCGATCTGCATAGTGTGTATCATCAAGTCCCCATCTCTAGGGCTGATCGCGTCTTTACAGCCTTTGAATCGGGTCAGCGGTTGTACCAGTTCACGAGACTTCCCTTTGGGGTAACGAACGGCGTCGCTTGTTTTCAGAGAGCTATGGATGACCTCATTGCGAAGGAGAATTTGACCGATGTCTTTGTCTATCTGGACAATCTTATGGTTTGTGGGTATGACCAGGAGCATCACGACGCTAATCTGAAACGCTTCCTCGAGGTCGCGCGGAAATATCGCTTAACCATGAATGCGGCGAAGTGTCAATACTCTCTACGCACGGTAGACCTTTTGGGGTACACCGTGACCCATGGCTCCGTCTCTCCGGATAAGGAGCGTCTGCGCCCTTTGCTCGATATGGCTCCGCCTAGCGATCGGGCTTCGCTGAAACGCGCTCTTGGGCTGTTCGCCCACTACTCAAAGTGGGTGCAAAATTTCTCCGCAAAGCTCCGCCCCCTCGTGGCCTGCGACACTTTCCCCATGGGCCCGGCCGCCCTGGCGGCCTTCGAGGGCCTTAAAGTCGACATTGCTGGCGCAGCTGTCGCGACGATTGACGAGAGTGCCTCTTTCGTTTTGGAGAGTGATGCCTCGGATCATGCGATAGCGGCGACTCTCTCCCAAGGAGGCCGCCCTGTGGCTTTCTTCTCGCGGACTCTCACCTCCGCCGAGCGGAGGCATTCGTCTGTCGAAAAGGAAGCGTACGCGATCGTCGACTCAATTCGGCGATGGCGTCCGTATCTGCTTGGGCGGAGTTTCCAAATCATCACGGACCAACAGAGTGTTGCGTTTATGTACGACACCTTACATGCTCAGCGCATTAAGAATGAGAAAATCACCCGTTGGCATATCGAACTCGCCGACTTCTGCTACACCATCAAATACCGCCCGGGGAAGGATAACCTGGTCGCTGACGCCTTATCGAGGCCGGCCACTTGCGCGGGGGTTGTAACTTTGGAGGGGCTGCGCACTTTGCACAGCACTATGTGTCATCCCGGGGTAACGCGCTTCGCGCATTTTGTGCGCGCGGGCAATCTGCCGTACTCGATGGAGGACATCCGCCGCATCTGCCGTGATTGCGCGATCTGTGCGGAACTCAAACCGCGTTTTTATAGCCCCCCTCTGGGGACACTCGTTAGGGCTACTAGACCGTGGGAGCGCTTGGCGATGGACTTCAAAGGGCCGCTGCCGATGTCGAGCAACTCTCGCTATCTGCTCACTATCGTCGATGAGTATTCCCGGTTCCCCTTTGCTTACACGTGCGGGGATATGTCGGCTGCCACGGTTATTCGGTGCCTGCAGAATTTGTTTTCTATGTCCGGGTATCCGGCCTACGTGCATACCGATCGGGGTGCGGTGTTCCTGTCCCAGGAGGTGAGGGGCTACTTGCTCCAGCATAATGTCGCTTCGAGCTACACCACCCCGTACCGGCCCCAAGCGAATGGACAGATCGAACGCTTTAATGGGATTATATGGCGGGCCGTCATGCTAAGCCTTCGGACCCTCGGCCGAGGCCTCGATAAATGGGCGTGGTCACTACCTGCCGCTCTAAACTCGATCCGGGCTCTCCTATGTACTGCCACCAACCAGACTCCTCACGAACGACTGTTCCACCACCCTAGAAGCTCCGGCAGTATCCAATCTTTACCCAGCTGGCTCGCTGAACCGGGGCCCGCCTATCTCAAACGAGCGGTTCGCGCTAGCAAGTACGACCCCCTTGTTGACAAGGTGCAGGTCCTCCAGGCTAATCCCGAGCATGCTCGCATGTTAACGGCGGATGGCCGCGAGTCTACTGTCTCCGTACGCCATCTCGCCCCATGTGGGGACGACAACAGGGATATCGACGAACCCGTCTATGAGTCTATGGACTCTATCGAAGCTTCCCCTATGGAACTACCACTGTTACTCCAGTCGTCTCCCGCTCCCGTGCCCGAAGGCGCAGGGGCGCCCCCTCCGACTCCAACCTCCGGCGGCTATTCCGACGCGGGGGACTCCGGGCTAGGGGACGCCGTGCCCGGTAGATGCCGAACACGAACTGGCAGGGAGGTTCGCCGCCCCGACCGCTACGGGTGGACCGACTGACGTGGATTGACGTGACCCATTCGTTTATTGCTGATGCTTGCTTGCAACCTGCCGAGCGGCAGTCTAGTTCTAACGGCGGGGAGAATGTAGTGAAATTATACCAAGGTGAACCCAGGGGTGCTCGCTACGGAAGGGGGCGTCTATAAGACCCGGGACAACCGGGGTGCGCGGACACTTCAGCGGAACTCACTGTGACATTATCCAGTAGTTTGAATGGTATGTACGCCCCAAATGCTGCGCTGACAATGCGCTGCGCTAACCATTGTTATATTGAATCAACCATTGCTGCTCATGAAATGCTCTGATTTAATGCCTGTTGCATGCATGTATTCTTACAGGATGTACTGCAGATCTAAATGATATTAAACCTACCCAGAGGTCAAGTCATGTCTGAGCTTGATTTTCACGACAGGGCATATAAAGATCCAGGTAGATCTGCATAGGTAGGTGCTTCGTCTGTCGGGATTGGGAATCCTCACCTGTAATAAGTTTGTTTAGGCGGTTTGTCGGATTAAGTGTATATCTGTGATCATACAAGGATGATCTTTCAGGATCTTTGGCAGGTAGAGTAGGGATTATGCTAGTTCCCCTGTGTGTCAGACCTGGTTATCCTTCAATTTGTCCCTTATGGCAATGCACTCATAGACATTAGCTAGGCCCATTAGCGCACACATTAATTAATCCCCCCGTCGCCATAATGACTTAAGGAAGAACAGACCGGAAGCGGCCGCGTACAACACCGGCATTAATGCAGACATCGCACAAGCAGGCCGAGAGCCACACCCAGGAGCACTCGTGATTGATGGGGAGGGGGGGAGGGGGAAGGGGCGAGTTGGAAGCAGGTCGCTGATTGGAGGGTAGGGAAGATGAAGAATGTGCCACACTGATTGGCCACCGACAATGATGTGTCACACGATGACGTAACACCAAAGGCGCGGGACGCTCAGCCAATCAGTGAGGGGGGCGCGAAAGAGCCACAACAAGCGGGTCGCTGATTGGACGAGAAGCGCCAGTGACATGAGAAGTCGTGAAAGGACACAAGGAAACGACACACTGGTTGGCAGAGGGAGAGAGCTGACGTCAGCCGATGAGCAATAAAACAACTGGCTCGCCGACATTTCCTTCTTCTCGCTTTGGCTTCTTTCCTGCCTGCACCTCCCTTTTGCCCTTGCCTTTCTCCCCGTTTGGACCTTTTCCTTTGCGAACCGTGAATTGCCTGCGCTATGACGGACGTTGGGGAAACGTTGGAGCACCGTCGATTCTCCTCCCTGGCGTTCACATGCGAGAAAAGCTTGCCACTGAGCGGGCGAGACCGGCGCGAGCGAGGCACTCAGTGAGGCCTGACGGAGCGTGAACACCGGAGCCTGGACGATTCCTGATGGACGCTAGATCCAGACACAGATAAGAAGCACCACACCCGAACACGACGATTGCTTTATTTATCCTTTCCATTTGTGTGTAGTTGAAGTGAAGTGTAGGAGCGCTCCATTAGAGGGGTTTAGTTTTTATCGTTGCGTCCATTGTTCTCGGGTTCCGTTAATAAATATTTGTTTGTACATTTTACATCCGTTTTTGGTTGATTTATTAATTTACAGGTGAAGACTGTGCGGGGCCGTGAAGGTAAGCGGCATTCTCCCCCAACCCCCCCTGCTCGCGTATGATCCGCCATTAATTGGAAACACCTCATTAAGCTCGATTGCCATTCGCGATTTCCCCGGTCTGAACCGAGGGGAATCGCACGACAATATATATAAACATACATACAATATACATATATAACTAGTAAAAAGCCGGTCAAAAATGACAGGCTGGAACAGTTTGTTCGACAGTGCAGCCTCATGAGCGTGCCAAAGTCCAAAGCCTCTGCCGAGTGTCATATGTGCTTATATCTTCTTTATTTATTGGACATCATACGGACGTAAATGAAGCCTCGTTTTTACTTTGTGCGCGTTGCACATCACGTGCAGCGGATTTCACCTCACTGTGCCTTGTATTCATTGTTATTTTAAAAAACGCTCTGTACACTGCCCTTGAGGCTCGGTTTGCAAGCCACCATCTACATTTCCAATAGAAGAGACATAATTACTCGTTTATGGAAAATGTTTTTTGAGATTGTTTTATCCTCAAAAATAGGCAATAGTAAACACACATTCATGCTTAAAGATTGGACATTCGTGTTAAAAAATTGTCCGTTAAAGCCTACCCTTATGAAAGGGGACAGACATCTGTACAAACACACAAATGGACATTATGTTTTATATGGTAGCACTGTGAAGGTTTCCTTTGTCTAGATTCTAGAATGAAACATCCATTGAATAACCCTCTCATTGCAAATTACCTCGAAAACCTAAATAATTCAATCATTGACATGTTATGTATTTTCAACAACCAATATACCATCGCACAACTTTCCCACATAAAATATTCTGCATGCGGTATACCATACAAGCAATGATTCAACACAATACACGAATAATGCAGGCTTGCAACACCATATCCCATTGCAACTCTGTAATGAGACAGATTGGCAGTACAACAGCTACTGATGAAAATATAGTAATAAAGCAATCTCTTCCTCAAACACATTATCAACGAAGAGGAAGATGGTGTTCTGGCTGAGGGGTCGTTATGAGCCTTAAACCCATGCTGAAGAAAACATCATCACGACAGGTGATGAAGAATGTGCAGGGCTGTTCAAATAAAACAATTCAAACAACTTGTGTGCTCCTATAGTAAGGGAAACATATGAAAATCTGTTAACTAAATTGTTACCAAAAAATTTCTTCACCAATATGTTTGTAAAGGTGTGTAATAACATGTGTTAAAATGTTGAAGGTCAACTCCCGTGGGAAACCCAGAAAAAAAGCTGTTGAATTCGGGTACCGAAAAATTATTTTCGAGAATTTTTATTTTTTTAAATCGGCCCTTAAGTAACTTATGAGGGGTCAAATAAGGGTTTTTCATGATTCTGAGTTGATTGTTAACATTTATATTTCACCACAGACACTCCTTTGTGGAAAAATAAGTGTGTCTTTGTACTAAAATACTAAATAAGTACTAAAATAAATTTAAGTGTCTTTGTGGAAGATGGGAGCCAGACACTCAGACCCAGTAGTGCCAGTGTTTGAGCAAAGGTTTGAAGAAACCTTCAAACGACTCGCAAAAGGAGGAAGAACACCTGCACTCTGGGTGGAGTACCACCACATGGTAGATGTGATCAAGGTCTTTATCAGAACCGAGCGACTTGCAGACCACAATGGGCATCTGTCCTGCATTGTTACCAAGATGCTTTACATCTTTGCCGCTGCAGGCCATCATCAGTATGCCAAGGGCGCACGGCTGTACTGTCAACTCATGAAGGAACTAGAAACTTTGCCTGCTTACAAAGACACCTTAGAACGTCTCACTGCCCACGGGAACCACGTTGTCCGTTACTCAAGTCATGAGTGGTCCGGCACATGGTGTGACATTTGCATTGAGCAGACATTAATGAAGGCAGCCAAGTCACAAGGTGGACTGAGCAGAGGAAGAATGAGAAACAGTTTTTCTGGCCACAAATGCTGGGTGCTCACCCTCAGTCACCTGTCTGATGTCAACCGGCGGATGGAGGAGGACGTCAGTAAACATGTTCCAGTCCACAGAGACCTTGCCAAGACACAGATGAAGCGAGATGCAGAGGCAGTTGAACTTGTCCTAAAATGGTTTGAGGAGATCAAGCCATTCGACAACGATAGAGACGAGGAGTTGCTCGTGTCTTTCTCAACAGGATTCACAAGCACTGGAGATGACGCAGTCAATGCTGAGAGAGCAGCTGAAGTTGGGATGGAGATGCAGATCAAGCTGGATGTACAGTCAGTGACGTCGACCATGGATGTCAAGTCAAAGATAAAAGCCCCGTCATCACTAAGAAAATTTCCCTTGGTCACCGAGAAAAAGATTCACCTTGACTCACTAAAGTTGTTCAACCGACTGATCATTTTCGCCAAGCGGGATATGACAGTTGAGACAAGCTTACAGTATGAGCTGACTCCCTTCCCATTGTCCCTGTTCAGCAACAAAGATCAGAAGATGAACAAGGCAAACAAGGCAGACTTTTCAAATGCAAGCCTGAAGGCGTTAACTGATCCACTTGACTTGACTAACCAACCCTGCTGCACCCTCGTAATTGATGGCGGATGGCTTGTCTACATGGTGAAGTGGGAACAACGTCAGACCTGGCAGGAGATCGCCAACAGTTACCTGAGCTACGTGCAGTATCTGGGCCGCTGCTCCCAGAAGATCATTGTGGTCTTTGATGGCTACAGCAGATCACCAAAAGATCACCACCACATCCGGCGTACCAATAATTCCTGCTGTAATCTCCAGATTCGACCGGATATGTCCAACTGGACCCCAAGAGCAAAGTTTCTGGACAACATTTACCATGGACGAGATACTACATTGGGTGAAATTCGGTACAACATGTTCTCAAGGAAGGCAGCGGCAGGAGTGATCAAACCAGAGACTCTACCTCCAACAGAGGGTGCAGCTGCACAACATTCACTCCATGCCTACCTGCAGACCCGGGACTGGATCCTTCTACAGAGCATGTCTCTGAACCCCAGTGACTATGGATGGACAATAGGTGTGCATGGGTATCAGCCAGTTCCAACACTGGACCCCACGGCTCCTGAGGAGCTATTGCAGTTCACGAGCTGTAATTGTCATGGAGATTGCAGCAACCGGCGATGCAGCTGCAAGAAGAATGGGGTCACGTGCATCTCGGCCTGTGGAGTCTGTAATGGCATTACATGCAGAAACTGCAGTCATGATGTTGTTGAGTCTGAAGAAGACATAGACAATGACTGTTGAAACTTCTGACATTGTGAATGAGAAATAACTCTTGAGTATTATATATGTATGTGAAATAAAAGCTACTTTGTGTGTAAATGTAAAAGTGAAAATATAAATGTTAACAATCAACTCAGAATCATGAAAAACCCTTATTTGACCCCTCATAAGTTACTTAAGGGCCGATTAAAAAAAAAAAAAATTCTCGAAAATAATTTTTCGGTACCCGAATTCAACAGCTTTTTTTCTGGGTTTCCCACGGGAGTTGAACTTCAACATTTTAACACATGTTACCGGGAGTGAAAAAAAAAATGTTAGTGAAGGAAAGGTTGCGGGAGTGAAAGTGAAGGTTGCGGGAGTGAAAAAAAAAAAAAAATGTTATTACACACCTTTACAAACATATTGGTGAAGAAATTTTTTGGTAACAATTTAGTTAACAGATTTGTGAAATATCTCATAAAATGCCCTTACTACTAAAGGCTAACTTTTCGCTCCACATGGGAGACACTTAGTCGGACAGTTTGGGTCAAACATTTTACTCGCTTTCAACTGCAATAACTGTGTAACACTTGTACAGATCAGACACGACTTGGAACTTCATTCAGAAAAGATGGTATTTTTTGTTGCATCCACAAAAAAAGAGAACAGGGCCCCCATCTGGACAGAACAAGAAGTGCAATTCAACTTCAACAATGACTAAGGGTGACAGATGCGAGGTAGCTCCCGTTTTAGGTCATTGCCCAGTCCATATATGCTTATGACAACAACCTCTCACAAGTTGTGGGACGATGATAATGCAACTTACTGCATTATCTTATTCCCACCACTTGAGTGGTTGCTTTTTCTGTGAGATCAAGTGGGTCAGGAGGGTTGCGGGAGTGAAGAGGGTGGATAGAAGGAGGATGCATGAACTGAGGGAGGAGATTGGTGTGCAGATGAGCTTGATGGGGAGATTGGTGAAAAGCCGGCTCAAGTGGGATGGATATTTGATGCGGATGGAGGAAGAGAGCGAATACATTGAGGGAGCAAGGTAGGAGGAAAAGAGGTAGACCGTGTTTGAGATGGGAAGATTGAATGAGGAGTGATATCAATAAGGTGAGGTGGTTGGAGAGTGGAGAGGGATGGCTGATGACAGGGGAAGTGGAGTATTGTGGTCAACGTAAGGCAGAAGCTTGGGACCGTTGGACCCATTGAACTGTATACAAGACTGGAAAGTTTAAGAGCGGTACAAATTTGTCACCATCTTGGGAGGTCACCACCTTGTCGCCATCATCCAAACGCAGTCACCATTTTCGGCGGCCCATTCGTAGCAGATATATTTCGACTCGTGCTGTACTTACCTCAACTTGATTAATTTAACCTCTCATTTTACTGCTCTGGCTGAAAAATGCCCAACTATTTCGCCATAAGGTGTACCAATCGTTTGAGTAAAGGATGTGGAAAGACATTTCACAAGTAAGTTATGACGTTCATTCAAGATGTTTGCGGAATTAATGTGTGAAGATCGATGAAGTTTGACTTTGTGCTTCGGCTTCCCATATGTGACAAATGACGTAATGATTTGTAGACATTGTAAATAAAAAAAATCTAAACTAACTGAAAACTGTATAAACTGGATGGTATTCATAGAATACTTACCCTGCGTAGTCTTAAGGACTTGGTGCGAGCCAACTCTTCTGCTTTTTCAGTTATTTTTTTTCTTTGATCCATTATGGCTGCCAGACCACGTGATCTATGACATAATAAATTTACATTATCCAATATAATTGTTGTGTAGATCACACTCAATAAATTTCAAACTGATTGGACTAAGCATTGTACGTGTCGAATTATGACGTCATAATGAAGGCACAGATGACATCATCATTAATTCCCCATGGGGAGTACATGACAATGAACCATGTTTCAATTTTTTCCATCGAGCGGTTTCGGAGATATAGAGGTGCAACCTTTTTCCAAAATGGCGTCTGTAACACGTGACCTATGACGTCATAATTATCACTAATTACGTGCAACGTGAATAGCCATAATCCTTCCAGTCTTATGTACAGTTCAATGGTTGGAGCTCACCCTTTGCAAAGGAAAGAAGAGGAGAAGAATAAGAACCCGGCACAGCAATATTGACAACCTTTTCAGGACAACTGAACTTAGTGAATTTACAATTAATCTAAAACCAAGCATATAAAATGCACCAGGTATGGACAAAATTGGTAACAGGCTACTAAAGGTAGCAAGTTAATTACTTTTATCTCTTCCACATAAATTCTTTAATTGCTAAAATGAAATTATTCCCAAACCTGGGGAAAAAAATCCACACACCAATTTGCTTGCTCATTAACACTGGCAAACTTCATCGAATAAATTGCTACATCTCGGGTTTAAAAATAGGTGAAACATCATTGTATGAATGCAAACCACCAATGTAGCTTCTGTTATACAGTATATTGATATATTACCAGACTATCAGTTATATATTGATCTTAGTACATGGTGATTGGTTTCCTTAGGTTGACTGACGCATTTAAAATTAAGGGGCGATATGGCGGATATGGCTTGCAACTGTTGACTTTCTTCTCTGTCTCGATCATCCTTATACTGGGTTAATTTAGCTGCATTGTTTCTCCATTATACAATATTTGACCTCAAGTTGTTCAAATAACTCAAGAATCTGTGGCACATTTGCTAACATTGCTATAATTGGCCATGTCAGGGATTTCACTAAAAATTGAGTGTTTCAATGACTATGTGGATTGGTGAGATGTCTTCATGGCCGCCAATGTTATTTCTGCACACAGGAAAATGAACGTTTTCTTCACTATGACAAGATAAAAAACCGAGTTATTGAAAAAAATTATTGATGCCTTATGGCACTGAATATAAAGATTTGTGAATGACCCAAGGGGTTGATGTAAGAGCATTAGGAGCCAGGCCAAACGTCACAGAAGAACTACATGAATTCTCGGTGTCATGTCAAGGTGAGCAGGACTCCATGGTTGACTTTGTTGTGTGATTAAAGATAGGCCTACTTGCCTCAATGTGCCATAAGGGATGGATTGGTGTTGGCTTCATGCAAAACTGGCCAATTTTATCAAAGGTACTTGTATGTCCAAGACAACATGTGAAAATTATAAAGCCCACCATATTGCTGATGAAATGACACAGAAAGAAAATAAAGACCACGTGGGTGATTCAGTGATAGCAGTCAACATGACAAATTTCAGGTATGCGTTTGGGGGTCCGGGGAGAATACACATTTACCAATTTGACTTAGGTCTCAAAGTCAGTGGGACTACCATGTATAAGCATTACAACAACGGTAATTTTTTATTTATTTATTATGGTATTACTCGTAGATAGTTAATAGGTAGTCCAGGTAAGTACAGGTAGTGATAAGGTGGTTGGCATAAGTGCCAATAGAGAGCGAGTCAGGCAAGGAACCAAGTGAATAGAGGAACATTTTCAACAGTGTGATGAATTTTTGATGTGGACAGTATATGGGATGGTGGAGACGAGGGGTGCTGTGCTACAGGAAGTGTGTAGAAATGTCAAAGCTGAGGATTGTTTTGATTGGTTGAAAGAAAGGACATTTACTTTGCAGCAGGAAGCAGAGTGAAACATTTGTGGATACAAGTTAAATATGTGTGTAGAGGAGTCTACAGAGGAGATCGCAACGGTGAAAGCATAGTGAGTGCTAAAAGGAGTGAGGGTGTACTGGCTGCATGCAGGGGTGAGGGAATAGCTAGTGCAGGCAGGGTGAGGGCATCAGAGCTAGTGTAGGCAGAGGTGAGGCATAGCTAGTGTAGGCAGAGGTGAGGCATAGCTAGTGTAGGCAGAGGTGAGGGCATAGCTAGTGTAGGCAGAGGTGAGGCATAGCTAGTGCAGGCAGAGGTGAGGCATAGCTAGTGTAGGCAGAGGTGAGGCATAGCTAGTGTAGGCAGAGGTGAGGGCATAGCTAGTGCATGCAGGCAGGGTGGGGGCATAGATAGTAGAGGAAGGGTGAGGGCATAGCTAGTGCAGGCAGTGTGAGGGCATAGCTGGTGTAGGCAGGGTGAGGGCATAGCTGGTGCAGGCAGGGTGAGGGCATAGCTGCTGTAGGCAGGGTGAGGGCATAGCCAGTGCAGGCAGGGGAGAAGGTGCCATGTGGCATGTGGCTAGATAGTAGAGGCAGGGTGAGGGCATAGCTAGTGCAGGCAGACGTGGGGGAGGGCATAGCTAGTGTAGGCATGGTGAGGGCATACCTAGTGCAGGCAGGGTGAGGATATAGCTGGTTCAGGCAGGGTGAGGGCATAGCTAGTGCGGGCAGGGTGAGGGTATAGCTAGTGCAGGCAGGGTGAGGGAATAGCTAATGCAGGCATGGTGAGGTCATAGCTAGTGCAGGCAGGGTGAGGTCATAGCTAGTGTAGGCAGGGTGAGGGTATAGCCAGTGTAGGCAGGGTGAGGGCATAGCTCGTGCAGGCAGGGGAGAAGGTGCAATGCATGCAGGCAGGGTGCGGCCATAGCTAGTGCAGGCAGGGTGCGGCCATAGCTAGTGCAGGCAGTGTGAGGTCATAACTAGTGCAGGCAGAGTGAGGACATAGATAGTGCAGGCAGAGGCGAGGGCATAGCTAGTGCAGGCAGAGGTGAGGTCATAGCTAGTGCGTGCAGGCAGGGTGAGGGCATAGATAGTAGAGGCAGGGTGAGGGCATAGCTAGTGCAGGCAGACGTGGGGGAGGGCATAGCTAGTGTAGGCAGAGGTGGGGGAGGGCCTAGCTAGTGTAGGCAGAGGGGAGGTCGTAGCTAGTGCATGCAGGCAGGGTGAGGGCATAGATAGTAGAGGCAGGGTGAGGGCATAGCTAGTGCAGGCAGACGTGGGGGAGGGCATAGCTAGTGTAGGCATGGTGAGGGCATACCTAGTGCAGGCAGGGTGAGGGTATAGTTAGTTCAGGCAGGGTGAGGGTATATGTAGTTAGTGTTGGCAGGGGTGAAGGTGCAGTGCATGCAGGCAGTGTGAGGGCATAGCTGGTGCAGGCAGGGTGAGGGCATAGCCAGTGCAGGCAGGGCAGAAGGTGCAGTGCATACAGGCAGGGTGAGGGCATAGCTAGTGCGGGTAGGGTGAGGGTGTAGCTAGTGCAGGCAGGGTGAGGTCATAGCTAGTGTAGGCAGGGTGAGGGCATAGCTAATGCATGCATGGTGAGGCCATAGCTAGTGCAGGCAGGGTGCGGCCATAGCTAGTGCAGGCAGTGTGAGGTCATAACTAGTGCAGGCAGGGTGAGGACATAGATAGTGCAGACAGAGGTGAGGGCATAGCCAGTGCAGGCAGAGGTGAGGGCATAGCTAGTGTAGGCAGAGTTGAGGTCATAGCTAGTGCATGCAGGCAGGGTGAGGGCATAGATAGTAGAGGCAGGGTGAGGGCATAGCTAGTGCAGGCAGACGTGGGGGAGGGCATAGCTAGTGCAGGCAGAGGTGGGGGAGGGCATAGCTAGTGTAGGCAGAGGTGAGGTCATAGCTAGTGCAGGCAAGGTGAGGGCATAGATAGTAGAGGCAGGGTGAGGGCATAGCTAGTGCAGGCAGACGTGGGGGAGGGCATAGCTAGTGTAGGCATGGTGAGGGCATAGTGAGAGCAGGCAGAGGTGAGAGCATAGCTAGAGCAGGCAGAGGTGAGAGCATAGCTTGTGCAGGCAGGGTGAGGGCATAGCCAGTGCAGGCAGGGTGAGGGCATAGCCAGTGCAGGCAGGGTTATGGCATAGCTTGTGCAGGCAGGGTGAGGGCATATCTAGTGCAGGCAGGGTGAGGGCATAGTTAGTGCAGGCAGGGTAAGGGCATATGTAGTTAGTGTAGGCAGGGGTGAAGGTGTAGTGCATGCAGGCAGGGTGAGGGCATAGGTAGTGCAGGCAGGGTGAGGGTATAGCTAGTGCAGGCTGGGTGAGGGCATAGTTAGTGCAGGCAGGGTGAGGGCATATGTAGTTAGTGTAGGCAGGGGTGAAGGTGCAGTGCTTGCAGGCAGGGTGAGGGCATTGCTAGTGTAGGCAGGGTGAGGGCATAGCTAGTGCAGGCAGTGTGAGGGCATAGCTAGTGTAGGCAGGGTGAGGGTATAGTTAGTGCAGGCAGTGTGAGGGCATAGCTAGTGTAGGCAGGGTGAGGGTATAGTTAGTGCAGGCAGTGTGAGGGCATAGCTAGTGCAGGCAGGGTGAGGGCATAGTTAGTGCAGTCAGAGGTGAGGGCATAGCTAGTGTAGGCATGGTGAGGGTATAGTTAGTGCAGGCAGTGTGAGGGCATAGCTAGTGCAGGCTGGGTGAGGGCATAGCTGGTGCAGGCAGGGTGAGGTTTTTGTGAGGCAACTTTGTAATGAGGGCTTAGTGATTTTAGGAAGAGAAGGTTTAGTCAATGCAGACAATGGTAAGGGTGCAGCAGTGCTGTCTCGCTTAGCAATATTTGGAGGTGCTAAATCTGAAACAAGAGTTCAGGACCATTTCCCTGTATATATTGTGAGCGTTCAACAAAGTATAGCGTGCTTATTTTGTTGCCATGCCCTCTGCCTGAGGCATACAAGGCTACCTTTATTCCTGGATTCATTTTTTACGAACAATGTTGAGTCACATGGTTACCTCATGCAATAATCATTCCGCAAGTGCAACTCATGCACCCTTTAGTTTTTAGTGGTAATGCAAGGCATTCTTAGCAAATTCAAAACAGTCTCCTGAGACACTAGCATGTGGCTCATCCAAAAAACACACTAATTATACTATTTACCAAGCCAGGTGGAGCAGAAAACGAAGGAACATGGAGGTGTATACTACGTATAAACACTGTTCGTACGGGAGGAGGGACCTCCTTTTTATTCTCTTTATTAATATTGTTTTTTTTTTAGTTTAGGTGAAAGCAAATTTGAGTAAAAAGGAGAAAGGTTGGAAGATCGTGAAGGAGTATGGTAAATTACTTCATGAACAGAATGGGGATAGAAAGGTGAAATTGGCTGGAAAAGATGGCGATGGAGGAAAGAGAATGGGAGGGGTGAGACAAAATGTGGTCACAGGTGGGGGAAGAGGCAGTGGGTGAGGGGGGGTGTGAGGTGAGGAACAAATTATTATCTACAGTCACGTGAAAAAGTAAGTACACCCCAGGTAAAGTTTTGACTTTTTCAACATATTTCAACATACAGCTATTTGATCTTCATTTCAACAATATTGATAGATAAAGGTGATATAATATAACAAATATCATGAAACATTTACATTTTGTAGGCCATTGTATAATTTAAATAAACATAAATGCAAATTTCACATGTGGAAAAAGTAAGTAAACCCCTACATTTATCACTACTTCAAATACCTAAAATTAGAATCAGGTGCACCAGCTCAGGTGCAAATGATTAGAACATCGTTAGAGAGGATCTTGGAGGAACCTGTCTTATTTAAACCTCAAACATTTAGTTTGGTTTGCTCTTTGTTATTGAAGTGTGTGGCGTCACCATGCCTAGACCAAAAGAGCTCTCTGAGGCCTTCAGAAAGAAGGTTATAGATGCCTACGAGTCTGGGAAGGGATTTAAAAAGATCTCCAAACAATTTGAAATCAATCATTCGACTGTCCGGAAGATCATCTACAAGTGGAGAAGATTCCAAACAACTGCCAACTTGTTCAGGCCAGGCCGCCCCAGCAAGTTCAGCCCGAGAGCAAAACGCAAGATGCTGAAAGAAGTCTCTAAGAACCCCAAAATGTCATCACGGCACCTACAGGGAGCTCTTGCCACTGTTGATGTCAATGTGCACGAGTCTACCATTAGAAAGAGGCTCTACAAATTTGATCTACATGGGAGGTGTGCCAGGAGGAAACCTTTGCTGTCCAGAAAGAACATCAGGGCAAGACTAAAGTTTGCCAATGAACACCTTGGCAAAGACCAGCATTTCTGGAACAATGTGCTCTGGACAGATGAGTCAAAGGTAGAGCTATTTGGCCACAGTACCAGAAGACATGTTTGGTGAAAACCAAAGACAGCATTTGACCACAAGAACCTGATACCAACTGTAAAGCATGGTGGTGGAAATATTATGGTTTGGGGCAGTTTTGCTGCATCAGGGCCTGGGCAGCTCATCATCATAGAATCCACTATGAATTCTTCATTGTACCAGAGGGTGCTTCAGGATAATGTGAGGCCATCTGTCGGAAAGTTGAAGCTCAACCGAAGGTGGACCTTGCAACATGACGATGACTCTAAACATACCAGTAAATCCACCAAGGAATGGCTGAAAAGAAAGAAATGGAGGGTTCTGGAATGGCCAAGTCAAAGCCCGGATCTAAATCCCATCGAGATGTTGTGGGGGGATTTGAAACGAGCTGTGCATGCAAGAAACCCGTCAACCATCGCACAGCTGAAGGCATTCTGCATGGAGGAGTGGGCAAAATTTCTCCCAGTCGATGTCAGAGAGTGGTAGACATTTATAAGAAACGCCTACTTGAGGTTGTTTCTGCCAAAGGCGGCAATACCACCTATTAGAGCCAAGGGTGTACTTACTTTTTCCACATGCGAAATTTGCATTTATGTTTATTTAAATTATACAATGGACTACAAAATGTAAATGTTTCATGATATTTGTTATATTATATCACCTTCATCTATCAATATTGTTGAAATGAAGATCATATTGCTGTATGTTGAAATATGTTGAAAAAAATCAAAACTTTACATGGGGTGTACTTACTTTTTCAGGTGACTGTATATTTTTTTGTTTGTTTGTTTGTTTATGTTTAAGATATTAAACAAAGGGTAAAAAGTTCAGAGGAAGTGAGGGGTGAAAGTAAAAGGTCATACAGAGAAAGGACGATCGTAGACACACAATGACTAACGAGGGATCTGGGTAGGCCTCAAAAAGCACGATACAAAAAATTCCAACTAATACTCACAAATCTGCACGAATTTTAAAGCAAAATCGAAGTAGAAGCACACAGTAAACACATACACCGCAAAATAAACAGTATAAATCTGACAAAAAACGATCAGGAGAAACTTATCTTTGAGGATACTGGAGGAGCCAGACGACCCACGACCGAGCCCAAGGAACCAGAAGTCCATTTCCTAATGTTCATTTCCTAATCTCCGGAAGAATCTGGGTAGTTCCATATTCTTTCCATATTCCATACTCACATACTCACACCATATTCCATATTCCATATTCCATGTTCTTCCATATTCCATATATTCCATATTCCATATTCCATGTTCCATATATTCCATATTCCATATCCATATGGGATATTCATATCCCATATTCCATATGCATTCCATATATTCCATATTCCATATTCCATATATTCCATATTCCATATCCATATGGGATATTCATATCCCATATTCCATATGCATTCCATATATTCCATATTCTTCCATATTCTTCCATATTCCATATTCCATATTCCATGTTCTTCCATATTCCATATATTCCATATTCCATATATTCCATATCCATATGGGATATTCATATTCCATATTCCATATGCATTCCATATATTCCATATTCCATATTCTTCCATATTCCATATTCCATATTCTTTCATTTCCTAATAATGGAGCCAACTGTGCTCTTGGGAATTTCAACATTAGAAATTGTTTTATATCCTTACCCTGATCTATACCTCCTCACAATTCTATCACGGAGTTCTACGAAATCCTTGGTCTTCATGGTAATTTCTGCTCTGACATGCACTGTCAGCTGTGAGACCTTGCATAGAAAGGTGTGTTTCTTTCTAAATCATATCCAATCAATTGAATTGGCCACAGGTGGTTGTTATGTAGAGACGTCTCAAGGATGATCACAGGAAATTGAATGCACCTGAGCTCAATTTGTAGTGCCATAGCAAAGGGGTTGAATACTTATTGACACAAGGCATTTCAGCTTTTCATTTTTTAAAATTAATTTGTAAAAATATCTGAAAATAATTCCATTGACATTATTATGTGTAGATCAGTGACAAGGAAATCTAAATTTTAATGTATCATAAATTCAGGATGTAACACAAGAAAATGTGAAAAAGTCAAGGGGTGTGAATACTTTCTGAAGGCACTATATGAGAGTATATTGTCTATGAAGTCCTTTACTCTCCCATTTGTTGGCCAGTGCACAACCAACAGCATTTGAGATCCATCAACAATCACACTATCTGCTTTGATCAGGGATCTTGTGCGCACTTCAATTTGCAACTTATTCTTCAGCACTGATTTTCCCTTTGTTGTCCCCATGTCACCGGAATTTGTGAACATGGAAGTTGGTACTGGTAACAATTCATGCCTCAGGATATCGTCAGTATCCATCTGCCTTCCGGAAGCTTGGAGACCAATTAAACTGAATAGATGACATTTGTGTCATCGAGTTTTGCTGAGCTAACTTGCACGTGTTTTGTCATAACTACCATTGTCTTGACTTCTTTTGCCATGACGTCATCAAAGCCACACATGAGGCCAGGTGCTTTCATATTCGTTCATCACTCTTTTACCGATGGGCAATGCTTCGTCAATATTTACAGCGGTGCCTGCAATCCACCCACTCACTATCTGGACTATGCCCTCCTTCTGGGTGACTGACAGGGTCCAGAGGGTCAATTGTTGTTCTAACTTCAATCTGATTTTCTGTCTTTCAGTGGCATCTGAAGTGACATGAGCCTTGTGCAAGTGAGTTGTAGACCTCTCGTCATCTACCATGTTTATTATGTTCTTCGCCAGGATAATGCAGGTGCGAGATAGGGTTCATATCTAATAAATGTCTACATGAAATGACACAACAGTAGAACAACAACCACAATGAAACAACGTCGCATCTTAATGGAACAGACCATTCATTTAATTTTAAGGGGTGACAAGTGACAGCTGTGAACTTGTGTTGCCAATGTTTGGAATAGAGATGCTGACTCAACAGTTCAAAAAGCTGTGGTTTTGACTTCCGTCACAAGCCTTGATCAGTGACCTTGGCCAAATTTCATAACCTTTAACCGCATACACCAAGTACATGATACTATCAAGCATGCCAGTGAAGTACAATAAATAGATCAACCTGAACAATTGGTCCAGTTTGCAAATGTATTGCCATATTAAGCTCAAATTGAACATGAATGTTGCTTGGGCTATGCCTTATCGAAGTTAAGTATGTTACTCTGACAACTGAAAAATGGTTCTCTTTGAGGAAGCTATTCTTTTTCTGTGAATGAAACAAAAAAAAATAGGATGCAGGGACATCAGAGACAAAATAAAAGTGATCTTATGAATGCTAAACCTGTAAAAAAGAAAAAGACAAGTCAGGAGACGACGATGGTTCACGAGCGAGCGGTATTCAATGACAAAGGACGGACTATAACCGAAACAGGCCCGGACAGGCCAGGCCCAGAAATGTCAAAACGAAGGTCACTGACCTTGAAATTAGATAGAAAATAATGTATAATCAGTTATGAGGTTAGTTAGCTACACAATACCGAAAATTCGGTGAAAAATGAAATGGAAGGGTGGGGGGGGGGGAGGGTGGGGGGGGGGGGGGATGAAAAAAAATGAATTTTTTTTTTTAAAGAAATGAAAAATCGAGCTCCGTGGGGCTAGACACATGACATTGGCCTAACCAAATATCGAAACCCCTGTCAGATTCCACCAACCCCTCGGAGAAGATGTAGGTTGAATTCGATTACCCCCTAAAAAGACATCTTTTTCGGGTGTGGCTTCGCCCACAATGGGCGCAATACGCCCATTCAAGGCATGACACAACTAGATCATGATATCAACCTCCCACCCAAGTTTCATCAAGATCGGATGATATCATCGGGTAGTTATGCTGTGGACAGACAGACACACACACAGACACACACACAGACAGACGCACACACATGACGAATATAGTGGTCACTTGATAACTCGTGAACCAAAAAAGTTCTCAACGTTCATTTTATGCACAGACTGAATTTTTCACTTGACCTTCAGTTTTTCTCAATGACCATGACCCCCAATTACCTTGGCTAGGTGTCTATTGGATAACACATATGAAATAATTTATGAATGAACACTTGGAATATCATTTGTATGTTCGGAGATTTGTAACTTTCTAAAATATGCAATTAATGTATGTTTACCATGGCAACAGGCATTTTCTCAATGCCCAAAGATTCCAGGTTGGCACCGCAATTTTCTCAATGTAAAGCATCTTGGGAGTCCGAATCAAGAAGAAGCCATTGTCGGACCTCCAGCTCAAGGTTAACCTAAAACCACAATTTGGCTACCAGACGACAACACTCAATGATGAAGAATCACTTACAATTATAAACAAACAAACTTGTATGTATCCGTATTCGGATTTTCACCAGAATCGAATCTATTCGTCCTTGGCATGCACCTAACCTGTCCACAAAGTTTCAGATACGTATCGTTTTTGGCCCCATCTCTCAAGGGTGAAGAATCACTTGCAATTTAAAAAATTCTTGTATCCAGATCCGTATTCGGATCTTCTCCAAAATCGAATCAATTCGCCTTCATCGCACACCCAACCTGTCCACCAAGTTTCGTCCGAATCGATCAATTACTTTTTGAGATATTGTGCTATATATTGGTTTTAGCCTTATCATTCAATGCTAAAGGATGACTAAAGATTCTCTCATCCGGATCTGGAATCAGATCTCCACCAAAATTGAATCAATTCTTCCTTGTCGCACACACTTGTCCGCCAAGTTTCGTCAATCTGTCTGTAAGGTTTTGAGATGTGCTATATTTCGATTTTTTGCCCGATCTCTCAATAGTGAAGGATCACTTTTTAAAATTCTAGTATCTGGATCCGGATCTTCACCGAAATCTAATTAATTTGTGGTGTCATACACGCAACCTCTCCAATACATTTAGTCCGAATCCATCCACAACTTTTTCAGATATACTGTTCACAGACAAACAACACAGACAAACAGACAGGGGTGAAAACATAACCTCCATCCACTTTTGGTGGGGAAGTAACTGGAGAGTTCATAGAACAGGATACCCCGCACATTGTTCAATAATATACAGGAGGGTCTTGCCGTTCACAGTCGTTACATTCTTGAAAATCCATGTGAACCGCAAATCTGCAAACTTAGGCAGTAATGGGGAAAATAGGATTTGGGACTTCAACTTAAAAAATTGTCCAAACTGGCTGTACCCTTAATTAACATGTTTGTGCATTGTTTTTCATGAATAAAATATTTCTATTCTATTTTAATGCTGTTAATTTTCATGAATAAAAGAGTCATTATGAACATCAAATAAAGTATTATTTCCCCTATTAAGAACATAAAATAAAATATTATTTTCCCTATTAAGAACATAAAATAAAGTATTATTTTCCCTATTAAGAACATAATATAAGGTATTATTTTCCTTATTAAGAACAAAAAATAAAGTATTATTTTCCCGATTAAGAACATCAAATAAAGTGCTGTATTATTTTCCCTATGAAGCACAAAAAATAAAGTATTATTTTCCCTATTAAGCACATAAAATAAAGTATTATTTTCCCTATTAAGAACATAAAATAAGTACTGTATTATTTTCCCTATTAAGAACATAAAATAAAGTATTATTTTCCCTATTAAGAACATAAAATAAGTACTGTATTATTTTCCCTATTAAGAACATAAAATAAAATATTATTTTCCCTATTAAGAACATAAAATAAGTACTGTATTATTTTCCCTATTAAGAACATAAAATAAAGTATTATTTTCCCTATTAAGAACATAAAATAAGTACTGTATTATTTTCCCTATTAAGAACATAAAATAAAGTATTATTTTTACTATTAAGAACATAAAATAAGTACTGTATTATTTTCCCTATTAAGAACATAAAATAAAGTATTATTTTTACTATTAAGAACATAAAATAAGTACTGTATTATTTTCCCTATTAAGAACATAAAATAAAGTATTATTTTCCCTATTAAGAACATAAAATAAAGTATTATTTTCCCTATTAAGAACATAAAATAAAGTATTATTTTCCCTATTAAGAACATAAAATAAGTACTGTATTATTTTCCCTATTAAGAACATAAAATAAAGTATTATTTTCACTATTAAGAACATAAAATAAGTACTGTATTATTTTCCCTATTAAGAACATAAAATAAAGTATTATTTTCCCGATTAAGAACATAAAATAAAGTATTATTTTCACTATTAAGAACATAAAATAAGTACTGTATTATTTTCCCTATTAAGAACATAAAATAAAGTATTATTTTCCCTATTAAGAACATAAAATAAAGTATTATTTTCCCTATTATGAACATAAAATAAAGTATTATTTTCCCTATTAAGAACATAAAATAAGGTATTATTTTCCCTTTTAAGAACATAAAATAAAGTATTATTTTCCCTATTAAGAACATAAAATAAGGTATTATTTTCCCTATTAAGAACATAAATAAAGTATTATTTTCCCTATTAAGAACATAAAATAAAGTATTATTTTCCCTATTAAGAACATAAAATAAAGTATTATTTTCCCTATTATGAACATAAAATAAAGTATTATTTTCCCTATTAAGAACATAAAATAAAGTATTATTTTCCCTATTAAGAACATAAAATAAGGTATTATTTTCCCTATTAAGAACATAAAATAAAGTATTATTTTCCCTATTATGAACATAAAATAAAGTATTATTTTCCCTATTAAGAACATAAAATAAAGTATTATTTTCCCTATTAAGAACATAAAATAAAGTATTATTTTCCCTATTAAGAACGTAAAATAAAGTATTATTTTCCCTATTAAGAACATCAAATAAAGTATTATTTTCCCTATTAAGAACATAAAATAAGGTATTATTTTCCCTATTATGAACATAAAATAAAGTATTATTTTCCCTATTAAGAACATAAAATAAGGTATTATTTTCCCTATTAAGAACAAAAAATAAAGTATTATTTTCCCGATTAAGAACATATAATAAGGTATTATTTTCCCTGTTAAGAACAAAAAATAAAGTATTATTTTCCCGATTAAGAACATCAAATAAAGTGCTGTATTATTTTCCCTATTAAGAACATAAAATAAGGTATTATTTTCCCGATTAAGAACATCAAATAAAGTGCTGTATTATTTTCCCTATTAAGAACATAAAATAAGGTATTATTTTCCCTATTAAGCACATAAAATAAAGTATTATTTTCCCGATAAAGCACAAAAAAAATGAGGTATTATTTTCCCGATTAAGAACATCAAATAAAGTGCTGTATTATTTTCCCTATTAAGAACATAAAATAAGGTATTATTTTCCCTATTAAGCACATAAAATAAAGTATTATTTTCCCGATTAAGAACATCAAATAAAGTGCTGTATTATTTTACCTATTAAGAACATAAAATAAGGTATTATTTTCCCTATTAAGCACATAAAAGAAAGTATTATTTTCCCGATTAAAAACATCAAATAAAGTGCTGTATTATTTTACCTATTAAGAACATAAAATAAGGTATTATTTTCCCTATTAAGCACATAAAATAAAGTATTATTTTCCCGATTAAGCACAAAAAAATAAAGCATTATTTTCCCTATTAAGCACATAAAATAAAGTATTATTTTTCCGATTAAGAACATCAAATAAAGTATTGTATTATTTTCCCGATTAAGCACAAAAAAGATAGTATTATTTTCCCTATTAAGAACATAAAATAAAGTACTGTGTTATTTTCCCTATTAAGCACAAAAATAAAGCATTATTTTCCCTATTAAGAACATCAAATAAAGTACTGTATTATTTTCCCTATTAAGAACATAAAATAAAGTATTATTATCCCTATTAGGCCAGATAAAAAAAAGAGTTGTTGATCGTCCCCGCCCGACCCTACGAAACACACCCGACCCGAAACTTTTTTTATTTTTTATTTTGAAAAAAATCATAAAAAACGATCTTTTCACATTCAAATTTGGCGCCGTTCTGCACCGCATGCGCAGTGCGTGCTGCGCAGAGCGTCGCAAGTGCCTCGGGCAACTTCACCCATTTTACGTTGGCCATTCATGGTGGCTATTGTGTGAGATTTTTCCCGCTCAAATCTGTATTGATTCGTGCTAGAATCGGCTTGAAATGCCTATTGTGATCGCATCAATAGCCCGTGAGGGCTCTTCCAAGACGGTGAAGGACTGGTTTGCGTGCAATATCGAGTTGGATGTTACAATCTCGGACTTCTATGCAGAGTTCTCAGACGGCAAGTATGATGGGGATAGGGAGCCATTGACTGACGATACACGCGGTACTTTTGTCAAAGTATTCGCCGGCCCCAGTAAAACTGACATGACGAAAGTTTCACCAGCTTGCAAAGTTTCTGATGTGACAAAGACTCTTGGCTCATTTCTCAAATTTGTGTTGGCTGCAGACACGGCCACGGATCACAGGATGGAACCCGATGAATGAAGAAATAAAATCATTTTGAGGAGAAAGGAGTCTTTATTTCATATTTCCATGTCAACAAAACTCAATGGAAAGTAGGAAAAAAATATAAAAAATAAAAAATAAAAACCTCCCTTCCTACCCGAACTTTTGAGAAAAAAAGGACGCTCAACAACTTTTTATTTTTATGTGGCCTTAAGAACATAAAATAAAGTATTATTTTCCCTATTAAGAAAATAAAATAAGGTATTATTTTCCCTATTAAGAACATAAAATAAAGTATTATTTTCCCTATTAAGAACATAAAATAAAGTATTATTTTCACTTTTAAGAACATAAAATAAGTACTGTATTATTTTCCCTATTAAGAACATAAAATAAAGTATTATTTTCCCGATTAAGAACATAAAATAAAGTATTATTTTCACTATTAAGAACATAAAATAAGTACTGTATTATTTTCCCTATTAAGAACATAAAATAAAGTATTATTTTCCCTATTAAGAACATAAAACAAAGTATTATTTTCCCTATTATGAACATAAAATAAAGTATTATTTTCCCTATTAAGAACATAAAATAAGGTATTATTTTCCCTATTCCTGCTCCCCCTCAAACCACCTGCCCCCCCTTATCCTTCCATCCCCTGTCTCAATTCTCCCCAGTCTCCCCTACTGACCTCTCTGAACTCCTCATCGGAATGAAAACTGCCACCTGCACTCTTGACCCCATCCCCTCCAGCTTTGTCAAGGCCTCCCTTCCTGCTCTCTCTCCACTTATCATTGCAACAATAAACTCCTCCCTGTCTACAGGCATCGTCCCACCATCCCTCAAAATTGCTGCTGTTACCCCCATTCTGAAAAAACCTGGACTAAACCCTGACACCCTAAATAACTTCAGACCCATCTCCAACCTACCCTTTCTGTCAAAGGTTTTGGAACGCGCTGTAGCCACTCAACTCAAACATCACCTCTCTGCCAATAACCTGTATGAAACATTCCAATCCGGATTCCGCTCCTACCACAGTACTGAAACTGCTCTCCTCAAAATCACCAACGACCTTCTCCTCTCCTCTGACGCTGGCAACCTCAACATTCTCATCCTCCTCGACCTCAGCGCCGCCTTTGACACCATCGATCACACCATCCTCCTCACCCGACTTGAAACCACCTTTAACATTACCGGGACTGCCCTCTCTTGGATTAAATCATACCTCTCTGACAGACGCCAGTTCATCTCCATCAATAACTGCAAATCCCCCACTGCTCCCCTCCCCCAAGGTGTCCCCCAAGGTTCAGTTCTTGGCCCCTCCTCTTCATCCTTTACCTGTCCCCCCTCGGTCACTTAATCCGCCGTCATGGTCTCCAATTCCACTGCTTCGCCGATGACATCCAGCTTTTCATCTCCACCAAGTCCATCTCCACCGCCACCCACTCTATCCTGACAAACTGCATCACTGAAATAAAATCCTGGCTTCAAATCAACTTCCTCAAACTTAACTGTGATAAATCTGAAATAATCATCATTGGCCCAAAAACGCTCACCAAGTCCACCCATAACTTTGCCCTCAACATCGACGGTTTCCCAGTATCCACCTCCCCTCACATCCGGAATCTTGGCATCATCTTTGACCAAACCCTCTCCTTCGACAAATACACTAAACAGATCACAAAGACAGCCTTCTTTCACCTGAAAAACATCGCCCGTCTCCGTCCATCCCTCTCCTCCGTGGCTGCAGAAACCCTCATCCACGCCTTCATCACCTCCCGTCTGGACTACTGCAATAGCCTCCTTTATGGTTCACCCTCAACAATCACCAATAAACTCCAATACATTCAGAACTCCGCTGCCCGTCTACTCACCCATTCCCGGACCCATGACCACATCACCCCCGTCCTTTACAAGCTTCACTGGCTCCCCATCTCCCAGAGAATCCAGTACAAAATCCTCCCCTACAAAGCCCTCCATAACCTGGCCCCATCCTACCTGGCTGACCTCCTCTCCAGACACACTCCCACCCGCAACCTCCGCTCTGCTGGTACCAACCTCCTGACCCCCCCCCCATCCGGACCAAATTTAGATCCTGGGGGGACAGGGCCTTCTCCATCGCTGCTCCCACCCTCTGGAACTCGCTACCTCACACCATCAGAGACTCCTCCTCACTCACCACATTCAAAACATCACTCAAGACCCACCTGTTCAACACTGCATTCAACATTTAACCCACAGCATCTAACCCCTGACTATCTCCTCTCCTTCTCCCTCCTTTGTGCTTTGAATATTTCCCTATTGATTCTTCTTTTTTGCAATTGTTTTTATGTTTTGCTATGCATTATGTTTTGCACTCTGTCAAAGCGTCTTTGGGCTTCCTGAAAAGCGCTATATAAAATAAATGCATTATTATTATTATTATTATTAAGAACATAAAATAAAGTATTATCTTCCCTATTAAGAACATAAAATAAAGTATTATTTTCCCTATTATGAACATAAAATAAAGTATTATTTTCCCTATTAAGAACATAAAATAAAGTATTATTTTCCCTATTAAGAACATAAAATAAGGTATTCTTTTCCCTATTATGAACATAAAATAAAGTATTATTTTCCCTATTAAGAACATAAAATAAAGTATTATTTTCCCTATTAAGAACATAAAATAAAGTATTATTTTCCCTATTATGAACATAAAATAAAGTATTATTTTCCCTATTAAGAACATAAAATAAAGTATTATTTTCCCTATTAAGAACATAAAATAAAGTATTATTTCCCCTATTATGAACATAAAATAAAGTATTATTTTCCCTATTATGAACATAAAATAAAGTATTATTTTCCCTATTAGGCCAGATAAAAAAAAGAGTTGTTGATCATCCCCGCCCGACCCTACGAAACACACCCGACCCGAAACTTTTTTTATTTTTTATTTTGAAAAAAATCATAAAAAACGATCTTTTCACATTCAAATTTGGCGCCGTTCTGCACCGCATGCGCAGTGCGTGCTGCGCAGAGCGTCGCAAGTGCCTCGGGCAACTTCACCCATTTTACGTTGGCCATTCATGGCGGCTATTGTGTGAGATTTTTCCCGCTCAAATCTGTATTGATTCGTGCTAGAATCGGCTTGAAATGCCTATTGTGATCGCATCAATAGCCCGTGAGGGCTCTTCCAAGACGGTGAAGGACTGGTTTGCGTGCAATATCGAGTTGGATGTTACAATCTCGGACTTCTATGCAGAGTTCTCAGACGGCAAGTATGATGGGGATAGGGAGCCATTGACTGACGATACACGCGGTACTTTTGTCAAAGTATTCGCCGGCCCCAGTAAAACTGACATGACGAAAGTTTCACCAGCTTGCAAAGTTTCTGATGTGACAAAGACTCTTGGCTCCTTTCTCAAATTTGTGTTGGCTGCAGACACGGCCACGGATCACAGGATGGAACCCGATGAATGAAGAAATAAAATCATTTTGAGGAGAAAGGAGTCTTTATTTCATATTTTCCATGTCAACAAAACTCAATGGAAAGTAGGAAAAAAATAAAAAATAAAAAAAATAAAAACCTCCCTCCCTACCCGAACTTTTGAGAAAAAAGGACGCTCAACAACTTTTTATTTTTATGTGGCCTTAAGAACATAAAATAAAGTATTATTTTCCCTATTAAGAAAATAAAATAAGGTATTGTTTTCCCTATTAAGAACATAAAATAAAGTATTATTTTCTTTATTTATTAAGATCATGAAGCTGCCCAGTAGGCACACAGACATTGGATCCACGTTGAATGAACGTCAAGATTCGACGTGGACCCGAGGTTGAAAACGAGTTGGATTTGCAAATTGGATCAACGTCATTTTTCCAACGTCGAAACAACGTCGAATAAACGTTGATACAATGTCACAACAATGTCATTTATTCGATTAAAAAATCAAGCCAAGTTGCCAACGGTGAAACAACGTTGAATGACTGTCGGGTTTTGATGTAGGTATTAATGTGGTTGGGTTTTGGTTGTCCGACGTCGCGACCTCATTCCAACAGTTATTCGACGTTGAAACAACGTCGTGTGCCCGCTGGGTGTTGGTGGGTTTGAGGGTATTATTGGGTTGACGACCCATGTTAATTAGGTGAATAAATGTGGAAAATAGTTCGCATATTTTCACCCCCAGCACTCCTGTTCTCTAACCCCAAGTGCTTGTACCTCCTCGTCGCAGTTCAAAGCATTTATTCAATTCAAAGCCCATATCTCTCTAGCTGTTGCTTGAGAGTGACCTCAAAGCTTCTGAATCGACTATCTGGTTGCTGTGAGAATACTCGAAGTTCTCAAATCGATCTATGTCCAACCAGCAGACAAGTTTAGTCCAAACTTGCATTGAGTTCAAACATAAAGCACAGCACTGAATGACAAGGTGCACAACAAAGCAAATGATGACTGGCTTTTCTTATTTCATTATTTTTTCACCTTCCCATAACAAATACACACAAACAGACACTTGGAGCAACAACACTTTTGAAAGCCCCTCTCTCTAAAACTCCCCATAACTGGAGAGTTCATAGAACACGATACCCCATACAGTGTTGAAGTTATACTTCAATTTTAGTTTGGGAAGCTGAGCACTATTGAAGCAGTTTTATACACCACCTATATAACATGTATTGCAAAAATGGAGGTTTTTGGAAGAAATGAGACGATTTGCATTCTATTTTAATAAAAAGTTAATATTTGTTAAAATTCAATTCAACTAAAATAAAGATTGTAAAATTCATATAAATATATAAATTCTGGGTTTTACCACCGTTTATGCAAGTGTCTTTTACATTGTAGCGGCATCTGGTTTATCGGGAGATTTTCAGTACCGTTTTAGCCGGAAGAAGTATGAGTGGGTCGGGCGGTGGCGGTTTGAATAAAGAGAATTGCCTTGGAATCCGAAAGTCTCAGACGTCCTTTCTTCAACGCTAATTTGGTGACCCTGCTTTGTTCCAAATAGACAGACAAGGAGTTACAATCATCCATGCTCTTTCTGGTCGCTCAACTGGCTTCATTGTTGGCAGAAGTTTTGATAAAGCTGCCGCCATTCTGGCCTAAAGATCAGCAACTGTGGTTTATGCAAGCCAAAGCCCAATTCGACACCCGGAACATTACTACCTAGTTGATGTGGTTCAACTACATTGTTTACTCATTGTCACCACAGTATGTGACGGAGGTGAGCGATATTTTACTACAATCTCTGACAAACGACCTATGCACTATTTTGAAGGCCACACTCATAAAGTGAACAACCCCTTCTGAGCACCGCTGCTTTCAACAACCTCTTACAGCCGAGGATTTAGTAGCTCGAAGACCCACACAACTACTGCGTCATATGCAGCAGCTTCTCAATGACTGCCATGCCACTTTCAACCAGTCGCTCCCTCGAGAGTTGTTATTGCAACGTTTAGCAGCACAAGTCTGCAAGATACTTGCAGCTGACGCTGCAATGTTTACTACCACACTTCCACATGGTACTTGCAGCTAACGCAGAGCTGGCACCAACTGCCTCTGCAGATATGGCCGGTCATCTCATTAACAGCGTTACACTGACCGTGGCTGATGTGACACCTCCATCACAGCACGTCATACAGCTACAATCTGAAATGGTGGACCTTAAGAAGCTCATCCTGGAGCTCCATGCTGTGCAACTCCAGTCTTGCCCGTATCCATATACCCCTTGTAGGAACAGGGAGAAATCAAGCTACCATTCGCCTTCACCTTACGTGAACACTCCAGATTGTTGGTGGTACCATGTGAACTTTGATGCTAATTGCTGATCAGTGTAGGGCACTGTGTTTATAACGGCCGCAGGGAACGAAGAGGCTCACAAATAATGGCGACAAGTTCACCTGGACCATGCACCAGTCACCTTTTCTTCCTCGTGGATCATAACAGCGGAATTTGTTGTCTTGTGGATGCAGTGGCAGAGGTGAGGATTGTGTCGCCGTCTGCTGCGGAACAGAAAAATTGACAGGAATATTTATGACATGCTGCGAACAACAGTGAGTGCTCTGCTACTTTTACATCCCCTCCAGCTTGATTTGGTTTATGTCACTCTGAAATCTCAGAGTGTTGGCTTAGCGGTTCAGGTGCGTCTTGGGATCCTAGGATCCTGGGTTCAAATCCCGGTCGATCGCTGAATTTACGCCAGGGGGGTTGAAGCAGCCTGTCCTCCTTCCGAGGTCGGCAAATTGAGTACCAGTTCACTGGTAATTCCCCGTGTGTCGCAAGAGGCGACTAACAGGGTTGGTGGCAGGAAGGGCATCCGGCCAGAAAACATTGCTTCAAGAATGGAACCACTGTGCCTGAAAAAGGCCAACCCCTTCTCTGCGGGGAAAAATGGCCCCTATAGGTGGTTCTTCTTTCTCACTTATTTCCTTGGGTGCTTACTATGGCCAACACCACATACTCTATCCTGGGTGTGGATTTTTTTTTTTTGCATCATTTCAAACTCCTCATAGATGTCAAACATCGCTGTCTATTGGATGTCTCAGCACAGCTTACTGTTCTCAATAAAGCATCCACAGTTTCGTTGCTGAATATCACGTGTCTTCAATCCACGCCCATGTGCCCTTTTCAGAAAGTACTTTATGACTTCTCGCTCATGGTGTGTCAATCAGCGGCAATCCTGTCCATCAAGGCATCGGAGTCCATGCCTTATTCCATGCCTTATCCATGCCTTATTTGAAAAATTAAAGCGGACAAATACGTGGATCAATGAGGTACAGGGCGCTCAAATGCGAGGGTTAATGAGCAAATTTAATGAAAATAGTGATGTCATAGATAACAGCCTGGAGGATCATCGTGCCGGTCGGTGTGGATGTCTCTCTGCTATAGGAAGAGACCGTCCATGAGACGAAAAACATAGAAGGTTTAAAGGGGGATATGTTAGGCCATGTGGTGTGCAGAGCAGCCTCCGTGGTTTGTGGTTGGGCAGTTACAAACGTGCGGGTGGACCCGGTGGGAGTTTTGCGGCACATCCGGGACCGACAGGGTGCGGCCCAACGCCAGCTTTGGTGGACATGCAGGCGGCCGAGCCTGAGCCGGTGAGCCAGCGCCATTATATGTTAATGTGGTTACTGTTGGTGAAGTAGGCATACGCATCATCGTGATTGCGCATGCGCGGCCCGACGGTTCCGGGGTGTTGGTCCATCTTGGTGTGCGGTTGCCTCTTGCCTCGTCATCCGATAAAGTGCGATGATGAAAAGCTGATGTTATAACAAAGCCTGAACGTGTTTTGGTTGGGCATTTGCTCTGAAGGAAGGAGAGGTGTTTACCCTTCGCTGGCAGTATCTTCGAATCCATTCTCCCGCTGATTCAACAACCGACGACGAACGAACTGGTAATTTCCCACCTCATTCCACAGGAGGGTTTTCACACATACGTGACCAACCAGGCATAGGATTACTAATCTGGATAGCACGGGCTTTGTTATTTCGTCAGCACACAGTGTAAAACATGGCAAATATACATCGGGCACCAAGACAATTTCCTGACCGAAGAGGTCGTGCATATATGCCCGACCGGCTCCCCGAAACAGTCGAAGAACTCCGCACTCCCAAAATGGTGGCGGCACATCGGGCTCCCAAACAATGGAGTCTGACGAAGCAGGAAACATTTACGTCTTTCGAGAACTGGTGACAAAATGTCCAGTATAACATTTCAATCGATCCAAACTTTTCATATTTTCATAGCGACGGCGTCACATGGGGACAGAAAACCAACCATTCACCCATTCGAGGTCTTGCAGATGCAGGAGAGGACGTTCCTGCTGCCGTGCGCCGTGCTGCACCTGCACTTCATGCTGAATGAAATCGCTAATTATTGTCCCATCATCTCCGGAGGCTCTATTGTGAAGGCTTCTACATCTCTGGCCTCCATTTGGCAATCCATTCGGCTCCATTATGGATTTCACACATTTGGGCCGTTTCTTTCCGAGCCTGACTATCGCTTCATGGCTGGTACTCGTCACATGGGGATTATCAACTATGATAGTGAAGAAGAAGAATACAACAAACAGTGGGTAACCGACTGTGGTGAAATTGTATCCAAGTTGCGACCCAGGCGCCATTACCGCTTCTCTCCACTACGTGGCTATTATAAGAACTTAGCTCCGAGACGTGAAGCGCAGTCCTGAGACATTTATTATGCTTTATCCACGCGTATGCTTAGAATGATAAGGGAACTACTTTTCATGTCACTTGCTCGCGTGCTTGATTATGATACTCTTATTGCTCATATGCTTGACATATATTGATCCTATGATTGCTAATTCTCTTTCAGAGATTGCTGGTGTTCGATACAGATTAACCTCACCTTCTGAGACCCTGTTGTAGATCTGATTATTTTACAACACTTAATCTGTATCGAGCTATTGCCATCATCCAAGAACAACATGACCCACAAGCTTTTACAGTTGCCCACGTTTGGAGCGGACCCACAAACTGCGGAAGCTCCGAGCCAGCTTAAGCGTTGGCTCAGTCTGCTGACCAGCTACCTGCAAGGGCATAACCACATCAACGACGATGTGAAGCACGCAGTGCTGAACTCCCATGTGACCCACGTCGTTCACAACTACATATCTCATTGTGCGACATTCGACGATGCCGTGACTGAGCTGCGCACCATCTATATCAAGCCGCGGAATGTTATTCACATGCGGTACCAGCTCACCTCCAGGAAGCAGGACGCTTCGGAGTTCCTCACTCATTTCGCCCAAAAATTGCGGCGTCTTGGCAAAGAATGTGCGCATGAGACCCGAACCCATGAGCAAATTTGTGATGATTTGATGCGTGACACTTTTATTTCTGGTCTTTACTCTACTAGCATCCGGTGACATCTGCTGGAAGAGCCGAACCTGACGCTGAAACAGGCCCTCGATCAAGCTATTGTGCTTTTCGAAGCGCAGGCACAATCTGAGGTGTACGGATGGCCTTACATTACAGTGGGGCACACTGAAGAGCGGCGCTCGGTGTCCGAAGCTGCTACGGAGTTCGCTGCTCCCGACACACAGCCCGTGGCGGCTGAGGCACTCGGAGCCGAAGGTACGAGCCTCGCCGCGACTACCTTGGCTGGGAGCAACGCTAAGTGCTTCTTCTGCAGAAATAGAAATCATCTCCATACTGCATGCCCGGCATGCAAAGTTTCTTGTCATACTTGTGGCTGGAAGGAACACTTTGCCAAAGTATGCCGATCGGGGTGCGCGCAGCGCACCCGACCAACATTGGCTAGCATCAACTCAACACGTATGGCACGCGCATCACCACTGGCCATTCCGGCGCAGCCTGGACCTCAGGGGCTGACCAGAGCTGTCGTCCCAGGCCTGATTGAGGGGCAAACAGCTGGAGCTTTGGTCGACACGGGATCGACCGAGAGCTATGTCGATATGGGCCTCGTCTGCCATCATGGTTGGCCTATCCTGGGAGGATCGCGCAGAATCTACATGGCGTCGCAATCTTTATGGATACGGACAAAGGGCGAATGTCGTGTGAAGTTAGTTATTAATGGTAAAATGTACCCTGATGTTCGCCTAATGGTACTGCCCACCTCATGCGCCGAAGTTCTATTAGGGCATGATTTTCTCGAGCGCCACGGTCGCTTAGAAATGACATTTGAGGGAGATGACACACTCTCGGTATGCGCCCTGGCAGGAATGTCTATTGAACCGATGACTTTGTTTCCGAACCTGACTTCGGATTGCGCCCCAATTGCGATCAAATCCCGGTGCTATTCCTGGGCTGATACTCAATTCATACCTGAGGAGACAAGCAAACTCCTCCGCAAAGGCATAATCAAGCCCAGCCGTTCTCCTTGGCATGCGCAAGTTTTGGTCGTGCATTCCAAAAATCATCGCAAGCGCATGGTAATCGATTATTCACAAACCATTAACAGGTTTACGCTTCTGGATGCCTATCCGCTACCAGGATTGGATTCTCTGGTTCGACAGGTCGCCCAATATGGCGTGTACAGCACTCTCGATCTCCGGAGTGCGTATCATCAAATCCCTATAGCTGACAATGACAAAATCTATGAAGCTTTTGAATCCAGACAGAGGTTGTATCAGTTTACGCGAATCCCTTTCGGCATAACTAATGGGGTCACTTGCTTCCAGAGAGCGATGGACGACATCGTTACCAAAGAACAATTAACAGACGTTTTTGTGTATTTGGATAATCTGACCGTCTGCGGCTACGATCAGGCTCATCATGACGCCAATTTGCAACGCTTCCTCCAGGTGGCGCGAAAGTATAGTCTGACATTTAATGAGGACAAATGTCGCTACTCCTCCAGGACGATTGATCTCCTGGGGTACACTGTGACCCATGGAACCATAACACCTGACAAGGAACATCTCTGCCCTTTGCTCAACATGGCACCGCCGCATGATCGTGCTTCTTTGAAGCATGACCTCGGGCTGTTTGCACATTATTCAAAGTGGGTCGAAAGTTACTCCGAGAAGCTTCGTCCCCTCATTGATTGTAACACGTTCCCTCTCCCTTCCTCTGCCAAGGTCGCCTTCCAGGCTCTGAAGTCGGACATAGCTGGTGCTGCTGTGTCTTCTATTGATGATAGCATTCCCTTTGTCCTCAAGAGTGACGCGTCGGATCACGCCATCGCTGCTACTCTCTCTCAGGGGGGGGAAGCTGGTGGCGTTCTTCTCAAGGACGTTATCCTCCACTGAGAGACATCTTTCTTCTGTAGAAAAGGAGGCGTATGCGATAGTTGAGTCGATTCGTCGTTGGAGACCATATTTGCTCGGCAAACGCTTCGATGTAATTACCGATCAGCAGAGTGTTGAATTCATGTATGACAAAAGATATGCCCAGCACATTAAAAATGAGAAAATCATTCACTGGCGCATAGAGCTTGCTGATTATAGCTACGGTATCAAGTACCGCCCTGGGTGGGAGAATCACGCAGCAGACGCTTTATCCAGACCAGGGGTTTGCGCGAGTTTAAACTCCTCCGACGATTTACGCGTTCTCCATGATACCTTGTGTCACCCTGGGGTGACTCGTCTGGCTCATTTTGTGCAAAGCCGCAATTTGCCCTACTCTGTCGAGGACGTTCGTCGTTTGTGCCGCTCTTGTCCAGTTTGCGCCGAACTCAAACCCCGCTTCTACAAACCCGACATGGGGACGCTGATTCAGGCTACTAAGCCCTGGGACCGATTAGCGATGGACTTCAAAGGGCCGCTGCCTGCCTCCAGGGCCTCTCGTTACCTCCTCACAATTGTGGACGAGTACTCTAGATTCCATTTTGCCTTCCCGTGCAGCGATATGTCCGCGGCTACGGTTATCCGATGTCTGCAATACCTGTTTTCGATGTTTGGGAATCCGGGGTATGTGCATACCGACAGAGGAGCTGTGTTCTTGTCGCAGGATGTGCGGGCCTTTCTGTTGCAGCGTAATATAGCGTTTAGCTACACCACCCCGTACAGCCCACATGCTAATGGTTGCGTGGAGCGCTTTAATGGCACTATATAGAGGGCCATCTCTTTGGGCCTCAAGACTCATGGCCTGCGTCCGGACCAATGGACTGGTATGGTACATGGGGCTCTTCATTCAATCCGCTCGTTCCTATGCACTGCTACAAACGAAATTCCGCACGATCGTTTATTTTGTTACCAGCGTCGCACGGGATCTGTCCACCCTTTGCCTGGGTGGCTTGCTCAGCCCGGTCTGGCCTTTCTCAAACGGGCGGTGCGCGTGAGCAAATACGACCCTCTCGTTGACAAGGTTCAAATCCTCCAAACTAATCCTGACCACGCTCGAGTCCATCTGCAAGATGGACGTGAGTCAACTGCGTCGGTTCGTCAACTCACACCCTGCGGGGAGGGGATCTCGAACGAATGAACCGGGGATCTCGTTGGGACCGAGCTCTGCTCGGGGAACCCGGTGTTGGGGAATTCGCCCCCGCGTCTACCTCCTCACTCGCCCGAGCCGCCAGATATAATTGCACCACCCCCGTCACCGTCGAATGAGAGCACTCCTGATGGAGTCGATCTAGATGCTGCCAACGAGGGCCCCGACGTGTACTGCATTCGCAAGGGACGAGAGATTCGCCGCCCTGATCGTTTTGGCTGGTCATGATGTAACTCTTATGTAATCAGCTGCTAACTGTAGATATATGCTTGATGCTAACCGGCTTGCTAGCAAGGTTTTAAACCCGGGGAGAAATGTGGTGAAATTGTATCCAAGTTGCGACCCAGGTGCCATTACCGCTTCTCTCCACTACGTGGCTATTATAAGAACATAGCTCCGAGACGTGAAGCGCAGTCCTGAGACATTTATAATGCTTTATCCACGCGTATGCTTAGAATGGTAAGGGAACTACTTTTTTGGTAAGGGAACTATTCGAACTACAGCAATAAATTCATTTTTTTAAATTTTTATTTTATTTTTTTGTATACAAGATCGAGGCTCGTGAAAGAGCCAACATGAATCACACAGAAAGTCAAACCGACACATAAAACACAAAATAAGGGGAGCGTTAGACAATATTGGGAGAGAGAGGGAAGGACACACACACAACATTGAGAGCAGGGACATCGAGAGAACTGAGGGAGGGAGAGGGCTTGAGGGGAGGTGGGAGAGGTATAAAACATATGGACACAGCAAGGACTTCCACGAAAGAAGTTCGAATTTCAAAAAAGTGGATTTGGTGTGAAATTTCGCGTGTAATTTCGGTCCCCTTGTGTTTTATACCTCTCCCCCCCCCCCCCCCTCCCCTTCCCACGCCTCCTGCCCCCAAGCCCTCTCCCTCCCACACTTCTCCCTGCTCTCAGATGTTGTGGTTGTGTGCTTCCCCTTCTCTCCACATCTTGTCTTCCGCTCCCTCTTTTTGTATATTTTGTTTGTCTGGTTGATTTGTTTGTGAAATAAATGTTAGCTCTTTCACGAGCCTCGATTCAGTATACAAAAAAAAAAAAAAAAAAATTTGGCGGGGGTAGAAAATATCAAGGTTTTGGATGGGGGAAGATAAGAGATGGTGGTGAACAGCTGTTTTAAAGCCCTGGAGGGAGGAGTAGGATTGAAGGGAGTGGGGGAGTTTGTTCCAGAGGCGGGAGAAAAGGGGAACGAAAGAGTGAAGGTGAGCAAAGAGCCTAGATTTTGGCAGTTTAACCAAAAGAGGGTTGCTGGCAGATCTTGTGCGACCTGTAGGAATATTTGGGGGACAGAGCACAGAGAGAGCTGGGGGAGCAAGGCCGGAGAGGAGTCGGTAGAAGATAGAAAGACCACCAACCGGCCTGTGGTGAGTGAGTGAAATGCCCTCGGAGTTAGCTCCATCGCGGGAGATTCCAATGATTCTGAAAGCTTTGGTTTCAACAGCGAGAAGCCGAGCTAGGTGTGCGGCAGGAGCACCGGCCCAGAGGGTGGAACAGTATTCCATTGAGCTGCGGATGAAAGCCTTGTATGTGGTGAGGGGCTCAGGTGTGCCCAGGAAGGACTTCACACGACGGAGGATGCCCAGTCGCCGACTGGCTTTGGAGGCAAGCTTGGAAATGTGGTTTTCCCAAGAAGGATCATGGCAGATAGTGAGACCCAAAAGCTTGAGCGACAGAACTTCTTGGAGAGGATTGTTGAGAAAGTAGATGGGAGGGTTTTCCAGTCGGTCTTTTTGGAGAGGCATAGTAAGAGTGTGAGATTTGTCAGGATTGAAAGACATGTTCCACTTGTTTGACCAGTCTGTGATTTTGTCCAGGTCGGCAAAGAGTGGAGTCATCAGCAAAGAGATGGAGAGGATTTTCCAGAGAGTCAGAGAGATCATTGATGAAGACCAGAAAAAGCACAAGGCCCAGAACACTACCTTGGGGAACTCCAGCCTGAACAGGAAGAGGAGATGAGAGAACCCCATTCAGGGCTACACGTTGACTACGACTAGAGAGGAAGTCCGCCAGCCATGCGTGGAGATTTCCATGGATACCAAAGAAGGAGAGTTTGGTGATCAGAGCGGGGTGCCAGACCATATCGAAGGCACGTGATATGTCAAGGGAGACAGCTCTGATTTCCTGTTTGGCATTGAGGACCTCCATCAATTGTTGAGACAGCAGAAGCAACATGTCCAGAGAAGAATGACCTGTTCTGAATCCAAATTGATGATCGGAGATCAAGCCATTGGAGAAGAGGAAGGATTTGATATCCGAAGCAATGATGGATTCCATGACTTTGCTGATGATTGGGAGCAGGCTGATTGGTCTGTAGAAGCAAGGATCTGTTTTTGCACCTTTTTGTGCAAAGCGGTAATGCTTGCTGATTTCCAAAATGCTGGCAGATGACCTTGAGCAAAAGAGAGGGTGAAAAGAACAGAGAGAGGGTGAGATAGAGCGGCAGAGCAGGATTTTAGGACCCATGGGCTGATGCCGTCTGGTCCAGTTGCAGAATCAGAGTCGAGGTTTGACAAAAACTTCTCCACCTTGTCAGGAGAGAAGGACACAGAGTCCAGGAGCAGTTGGATTCGACTGGGTAAGGTGGGAACAGAGAGAGATGGGTTTGGGACACAAGATTTTGAGGCAAACACAGAGTTGAGGCATTCGGCTTTGTCATGTGCGGTGTCAACTGGGCAGCCATTTGAGGTAACGGAGGGGATGGAGGGGGAACAAACACCAGAAACGGATTTGACCAGATGCCACCAGGATTTGGAGGAAGGAGACAGATTTGAGAGTTCATTCTTGAGTGTGGAGAGACAGTGCTTACTGGCACCCCTGAGGGTAGACACACACTTGTTCCGAGCTTGGTGGAAGGAACTGAGATTGCCTTCAGTTGGATTTGCCCTCCAAAAGGCAAAGGCAAGTTGTTTCAGGGCAACTGCCTCACCACAAGATTCAGTGTACCATGGACGTGAGGAAGGGTAAGACAACTGAAGACGAGATGGGATAAATCTGTGCATGAGAGAGAGCAGTTTGCTTTGGAAGAATTCCCAGGAAGAATTTATGTCAGAGGCAGTAGAGATGGGAGACCAGTCCAGATGATTGATGGCTGCTTGCAGACCATGCCAGTCAGCCTGAGTGAATGCCAGACTCGTCGGTGCTGAAGAGGCTCTCTGAGAATGGCCAAAGAGATATCCACTTTAACAAGCACATGATCAGAAGAACCGATTGGAGCAGAAGAGGAGCAGCAGACATTTGCAGGGAAGTTTGTCATAACCAAGTCTAGAAGAGAAGATACTCCATTGACTGAGATCCGGGTCGGGAAATTGACAGATTGTCTCAGTCCCAATGAGTAGCAGAAGTCCTTTGCTGAGGTGCCATGGCTGGTGAGAGAGGAACCCACACCCAGCCAGCTGGCATGATGACAGTTGAAGTCGCCACATATGAGGAAGAGAGAGTTTGGATGAGTGGATAGAAGTTGGTCCATGTTGTCAGACAGCGAAATGTAAATGGAGTCATCACTGTTTGGAGGACGGTACAGAACACATATGAACAAAAGGTGGGAGCGGAGAGGAAGCCGTAGCCAGAGGTACTCCTGGGGGTGAGGTGGAGAGAGGGCAGTGCAAGGAGAGTGAGGAAGAGTTTTTGATAAAGATAGCAACCCCACCACCAGGACGAGGCTCAGTTCTATCATACCAGAGGAGGGAGTAACCAGGAAGAGATATTAAGGAATCAGAGACATCTTGAAGGAGGAACGTTTCTGTTAAGCAGATAAAGTCTGGATTGTCAGAAGCAACCTGAATGGAGAGATCAATCAGGTTTGAGCGAAGGCCCCGGATGTTTGAGGTCCATACCGTTAATGAGGAGAGAGGAGGAGCATCGGGCGCAGGACAGGGGAGGGGAGGGGTAGGGTCAGATGAAGGATGAGAGGGGGAGGTAGGGAGAGCAGTTGATAGTGTGTCAGAGATTAAAGAAGAGTTACAGGACAGGGAAGGATGAGGAGGATGAAATGTTTGATGTTGATGGGATGAGGAACAGTGATGGGGTTGTTTGAGGGGGGGGGGGCAGAGGAAAGTAGAAGGTTGGGGGAGGTGGAGGTATGAGATAGAAGGGAGGCGAAGTGGGGAGGAGGCAGCTTTGAGGAGGAGGAGGGAGGGGGGAGAATTGGAGAGGCATGGTAGGGGGCGGGGGGGAGATTTGAAGGTGAGGGGTTGGGGAGGAGATTTGGAGGGGAGGAGCAAGGTGGGAGTATAAATTGGATGATTAATGAAAGATGAACATTTATAACAAATTTGGTTTATTGTGATTTTCAAGTTAGCGATCCGTTTAAGAACGATAGAGGAGGGGTGGAATGAATGTGAATTTAGAGCATGTAGTGAGAAAGAATTATCTGAGATTTAATTTTTTTTTGAAGTGGAATGAGTTGAAGAGGAAATTGAAAAGAACCTTTTAAGTAGGAAGAAAAACAGCGTGGTGTAAAATACCACTGAATAAAACACTGCAGGAGGAAGTTGAAACATCGTTAAACGTGAAGAACAATCTTATATTCACAAAATACCAACGGGGAGAGGGCTTAGAGGGACAACCATGAGTCACGTGAACAGGGCAAAAGGTAGAAGGCAAGGAGATAATGGGGGCGGGGCGACAGCGCACGTGGACAGAAGCACACATGAGACAAACAGCACACGTGGAGAAAGGGAAATAAATGTTTTTGTTGTTGTTGTTGTTGTTGTTGTTTTTGGGGGGGGGGTTAAAACGTTAGACAAAGAGTAGATGTTCGGGGAAGTTCGGGGGAGAAGGGAAAAATCTAAGAACCAAGCAAAAACAGCGAAGGAAAGAGCTTAAGTGAACAAACTTCGACAGGGGAAGCCTCAGGCTACAAGGCCGCACACACGGGCAAACAAAAACGATTAAATTATGAAAGATTAACACCGATAATCTTCCTAGGAACACACTATAAGCACACACGCCGAAAGATAAATACAGTTTCGACAAAAATACAATTGTGAACAATTACTTAATTTCGAAAACGTGGAGAACGTGTACAGCTTCGAAAAACCATGCCATCGCCAGAAAGATCTCGCGAGACCCCCAAGCATGTTCGTAAAATTAAAAAATATATAAATAAACCTAAATTTATATCAAGAAGCAGGTCGGAAATGCTTGCCATTGATCATAAAGCTTCTATTTATTATGTACCTACGTCCCGAAGCACGGATTGTTATTGCTTAGACAATGTGTAAACGTACCCCACTAGTATGTAATGAATATACATACTCACGTTTTGTGAAGATGGACAAACAGACAGACAGACAAAATGAAAAATCACTCATAAAGCGACACTTGGCAAAACAGAACAAAGCAGAATGGCTCTCAATAGAGAATCCTTTTGATCTCACAAATAATTGGTGGTTGAATTCAGTAAGCTGATATGAAAATCCTATTCAAATTTCAAGTCAATCGGATGAAAATTGTGTATTTTAGAAATTCGGAAAAAGTGGTTGACCTTTGGCCTATGTTGACCTTTTGGCCTATGCTGATCTCCAAAAAAATAGGATTTTGTCGGACCACGAACTCTACCATTTGGTGAAGTTTCGTGAAGATCGGTTTCAAATTGTGACCTGTAGGCAAGTATAACTGAGCGTACAGACAAACACACAAACACACACACAAACAAACACACAAACCGGTGTGATCAACATACTGGCAAAAATTTTTTTTTTTCCAAATAATGACCCTAATGCAATCCTTTGGTGAGGGTAATAATATGCTCATTACAAAGTTTTATCATGGCTTCTTGAAAGGTCGATGATAATTGTTTTCTACATAAACTGCTCACTCCCTGTCACTGTGCACAACTGCCTCCCAGAAAAGTGGCAAGACTAGTCTGTGTTGAACTTTTTCAGCTTTCTTTCTTTTTTTAAATCGCTCATGCAGAGATAAACTGTAAAATGATATTCCGGCCTGTGAGTTTGTATTTGTGTGAAAGAAACAGGATGAATTATCTTACAATATTAATGCCCAACAAAACAATAATTGTTTTCGGACACTGTATTCAAGAGACAAATTGCCTTTTCCTTACAACAGCAAGCTATTTTTCCACATCCATTATAGAAAATTGGCTGCAGTGAACAACAAGCCATTTCAGCAAACATTTCTCAGCATAAAGTATGATCATTAAATCATATTTTGACACAATTATTTGTTTGTTTGTTGTTTTTTTTAACAGAAATGATGCTCATGGAAGAGCAAGCAAGGTACAGGATGTTCCAAAAAGACCAGGATAACTTTTGTTATTATTATATTTAGAACCACAGATGATACGATAAGCTTTGGTTTATTTTATACAGAAACTCGTAAAATTTTGTGCACACATTCAATGTGAGCTCCGTTTGTCGCGCGCAGGACATCAAGGTGGTACACGAGTTCTTGCCATGTTCGGCTCAGCATGTTTCCATCCACAGTGTGCATAGAGCTGTAATCTGACAACGAAGATCCTGTAGATTTGCCACCTTGGTGTTGTAGACAACATTTTTGACAAACACCCACAGAAAAAAATCAAGGGGGATTATGTCTTGTGATTGTGGGGGTCAGGCAATCGTTCCGTTTCGGCCAATCCAGCGACCTAGAATTTCTTTCATTCAGGAAGGCGTACATGGAGAAGGCCACACCACACATTGACCTTTGGTCTATCGCGTATGTGTTCAATGACTACATGGGGGTTTTCAGAGCCCTAGATCTTCATATTCTGCTGCTTAACCTTCCTCGTTACATGAAAGTAAGCTTAGTCTGTGAACATGGCCTTTTTCATGTAATCTTCGTCATCCTCTATACGACTGAGCATTTCCAAGGTTTGAGTTTCTGCAGAATCTGCACCTATGGGCATAAAGCTTCAGTCTTTTATGCAAAATCCTGTGTATAGTGGTGGTTGGTAGTCCCAGTTCTCGGTATGTGCGTCGGATTGATTTTGGACTTTGTTGAAATGATTCACGCACTGTTCAACGTCTGCCGCACTTGTGCTTGGTCGACTGCTACTTTTTTGCTTCTGTCAACTTCCAGTGTCCTTAAACCTCTTGTACCACTCCCTAATACGAATCCGTGATGGCGGATTCGTTCCATACCTTGCATGGAAATTACGCTGAACGCGTGTCAAGTCTTGTCTCGATGAACCATTCGTCACATTGATCTTTATCCTTTGGAGTCGCCATTTTCTTTTACACTAAACCACCAGACCTGAAAATATAGAAAACGTCATGAGTTTCTGTGTCACAAAAAATAAAGGGTATCGTTGTATAATTGGTGGTACTAAATATATTAACAACAAAATCTGTCCAGGTCTTTCTGGAACACCGTGTATAACCGACAGTGGTACAAACATCAAGGGAATGAAATAACAGGAAAGAGGAAAGGAAGGATGACGGGGTACTGAAACAAGCAGGTGAGACGGTCGAGTTGGGAAAGGTTAATGTGGTTAATAAAGATCATGAGTCAGAATTGGGGATGACAAGAGAAGGCGGTTTACTGCTTGTTTGATGCCCTGGAGGGAAGAATGAGACAGAGCACCTTCTGGAAGGTGGTTCCATAGACAGGAGAAGGGAGCAATAAAAGAGATGATGTTTAATATAATATAAGAATAACTATATCAATATATCATGGTCCTTATAGTTTTCATAATCAATGCACACACATTCCTTTTTTTTGTATACTAAGTCGAGGCTCGTGTGTAAGAGCTAACACATAGAGTCATAGAACATATAATAACGGGAGTGGGAGACAAGAGGGGGAGAGAGATGGAAGCACAAAAACAACAGAGAACAGCGACATCGGAGATCTGTGGAAGGGAGAAGCCTGGGGTGGGGTACGTGGGATAAACAAGATGTATTCATTTATTTATTTTATAACATAAGGTTAGGAAGGGGGGGGATTATATTATTACCCAGGCCAGAGGAGAGGGTGTTGCATTTGGGTCTGTTTGTTTGTTAGTCCGCAGAGAACATGAGTATGCTTTTCTCTGCAACCATTGGTCCGATTGACATGAAATTTTCACCATAGGAGCGCCTCCTCCTGTATAGGTTTTAATGAGAATTATGACATCATAGGTCATGTGGTACCTGCACTATCTTGGAAAAACTGAAAAAAACTGTACCTCTATATCTCCGAAACCACTCCATGGAAAAAAAATAAACGTGGCTCCATTGTCATGCACTCCTCATAGGGAACGACATGTATTCATGATGATGTCATCGGTGCATTCATTATGACGTCGTAATTAGACAAGTAGAACGCTTGATCTGATCAGTTTGAAATTTCTTGAGCATGATCTACCCAAAAATTGTATGGGAGAATTAAATTGATGACGTCATCGGTCACATGTTTCGGCTGCCATATTGGATTGAACATAAATCTATATCATCAATAAACCACACACACAGCAGCTAATAAACACCACACAGAATATACCACACAGACACGTCCTGATGAGGGTTTTCAATCTCTGATTGCTCTTTCTTGTAATCCTTATTGGTATTGCCAATTCTAATTACTATTATTATGGTTAGTATTGTTGTTGATATAATTATTATTTTGTAAGATTAATATACTATTATCGTTGTTATTATTACTTTGGTTATTGCAGGCGACTTTGGAAAAACGCCACGATTACGTGGAATGGTGCTCAAGCTGCTATTTACACACAATAACATGGCGCTTTTCCAAGGTAGAAAACCCCATTTTGGGAGGGGGAGAAAATGAAGTTACTTCAACCTCCATCGTGTGACCCCTAGTTCCCCTGGCAAGTTTGGTTGAAATTGGATAAGTAACGACTGAATGTACTGCGATCAGCCAAACAGACACCAAATTGCATATTTTGGTATGACCATTGAGATTGAAACTGATGACTGTTATATGAATTATCTTAGCTTTTGGGTGGTTAACGGTGAGCCAAGTTGTGTTTTTGATTCAGCAGTAAACCTCAAATTAGACTCACTTACGTTCTTTTTTTACATTTTCGTCAACGTGGACAGTGGTTATCTGCATATACTGCAGATCTCCAATCGGCTCATCTGATCATGTGCTTGTTAAAGTGGACATCTCTCTGACCATTCTCAGAGAGCCTCCTCAGCGTTGACGAGTCTGGCATTTCACTCAGGCCAACTGGCACGGTCTTCAAGCAGCCATCAATCATCTGGACTGGTCTCCCATCTCTACCGCCTCTGACATCAACTCATCCTGGGAATTCTTCCAAAGTAAATTGCTCTTTCTCATGCACAGATTTATCCCATCTCGTCTTCAGTTGTCATACCCTTCCTCCCGTCCATGGTACACGGAATCTTGTGGTGAGGCTATTGCCCAGAAACAACTTGCTTTCGTCTCCTGGAAAGCAAATCCAACGGAAGGAAATCTCATTTCCTTTCACAAAGCCCGAAACAAGTGTGTGTCCACCCTCAGGAGAGCCAGGAAATAATATCTCTCCGTTCTCAGGACCGAACTCTCTTATCTGTCTCCCTCTTCCAAATCCTGGTGGCGTTTGGTCAAATCTGTTTCTGGTGTTTGTTCCCCCTCCATCCCCTCCCTCACCTCAAATGGCCACACGGCTGAATCCGCACGTGAAAAAGATGAATGCCTCAACTCTGTGTTTGCCTCTAAATCTTGTGTCCCAAACCCATCCCTCTCTGTACCCACCGTACCCAGTCGTACCCAGCTGCTCCTGGACTCTGTGTCCTTTCCTCCTGACAAGGTGGAAAAGTTTCTGTCAACCCTCGACTCTGATTCTGTAAATGGACCTGACGGCATCAGCCCACGGGTCCTAAAATCCTGTTCTTCCGCTCTTTCACTCCCACTCTCTGTTCTCTTTACCCTCTCTTTTGCTCAAGGTCATCTTCCATCTGCTTGGAAATCTGCCAACATCACCGCTTTGCACAAAAAAGGTGCAAAAACAGATCCCGGCAACTACAGACCAATCAGCCTTCTCCCAATTATCAGCAAAGTCATGGAATCCATCATTGCTTCAGATATGAAATCTTTCCTCTTCTCCAATGGCTTGATCTCTGATCATCAATTTGGTTTCAGACCTGGTCACTCTACTCTGGACATGCTGCTTTTGCTTTCTCAACAGTGGATGGAGGTCCTCAATGCCAAACAGGAAATTAGAGCAGTCTCCCTTGACATATCACGTGCCTTCGATACGGTCTGGCACCCCGCTCTGCTCACCAAACTCTCCTCTTTTGGTATCCATGGAAATCTCCACACATGGCTGGCGGACTTCCTCTCTAGTTGTAGTCAACATGTGGCCCTGAATGGGTTTCTCTCATCTCCTCTTCCTGTTCAGGCTGGAGTTCCCCAAGGCAGTGTTCTGGGCCCTGTGCTTTTTCTGGTCTTCATCAATGATCTCTCTGACTCTCTTGAAAATCCTCTCTATCTCTTTGCTGATGACTCTACTCTCTGTCGCTCCATTCTTCATCCCTCAGATCGGCAGTCTGCAGCCTCCTCACTCTCTGCAGACCTGTACCAAATGACAGACTGCTCAAACAAGTGGAACATGTCTTTCAATCCTGACAAATCTCACACTCTTACGATGTCTCGCCGAAAAGACCGACTGGACAACCCCACTTTCTGAATAATCCTCTCCAAGACGTTCTGTCACTCAAGCTTTTGGGTCTCACTATCTGCCATGATCTCTCCTGGGAAAACCACATTTCAAATCTGGCCTCCAAAGCCAGTCGCCAACTGGGCATCCTCCGTTGTGCGAAGTCCTTCCTTGTGTTACGTGGTCCTCCCGGTAACTACCTGGTCCTGGTGACCCCCGGACCGTGGGAGGACGCCGCCAGAAAGATATCTGATTTATACGCTTTCGTAGCGCAATCAATATGAAAGACACAATAATTCAAGTCAATAAGAAACCCCACACCAAGGATTCGGATTACTTAATAATATATTCTCCATCCATCATCAGCAATCAACAATCCATCAACAATCTTACTAAGATGGCCATCTCATAAATTTCCCCCCTTTCCCCACTCACGACCCCTCAATGGTCACTGTCCCTCACAATGTCTCTGGGCCCCTCCAGACCAAGGTGAAGGTCGACTTCTCCGCACACGGGCAGTTGAACGAACCCCTGGCTGACGTGTTCCAAACGTGCACGTCGCGTACCGGGAACAGCTGCCGCAGCGCACACCTCCTTGCAAAGCAAAGCGGGCAAAGCAAAGCGTGGCTTGCAAAGCGCGCGAGGCCCAAGGTGCGACCTGTACGCGTCCTTGTAGACGTTGAGGCGAACTGTGCCGGACGCTTGGTTCCGTGCACGACCCCACGGCAACTTGACGTGTAATCGGTAATTACCCCGCGCAGGTAACTCCTTTCGCCAGACGGGCTTTCAAACGCAGCGTCCCCCCACGCTGCTCAATATCGACACCGCTCACGTCGGAGCTGGGCGAGGAAGAAGAAGATCACCGCTTCTCCCGGACCTCGTGTCTTTTTCTTCTTCCGGTTCACTATCCCGTTTCCGGTCTCCTGTTATCCGGAGCCTCTCTAACCCTTTAACCACAACAACCTTTAATAGAATAAACATTAATAAGCAATGACATGAATAGTAACTCCTCTAAATCCGGGATCCGTAACACTTGGCACACCTGAGCTCCTCACCACATACAAGGCTTTCATCCGCAGCTCAATGGAATACTGCTCTCCCCTCTGGGGTGGTGCTCCTGCCTCACACCTAGCTCGGCTTCACGCTGTTGAAACCAAAGCATTCAGAATCATTGGAATCTCCCGCGATGAAGCTAATTCCAAGGGCCTCTCACTCACTCACCGCAGGCAGGTTGGTGGTCTTTCCGTCTTCTACCGACTCCTCTCTGGCCTTGCCCCCCCAGCTCTCTCTGGGCTTTGTCCTGCAAATATTCCTACAGGTCGCACAAGATCTGCCTGCAACCCTCTTATGGTTAAAATGCCAAAATCAAGACTCTCTGCTCACCTTCACTCCTTCATTCCTCTTTTCTCCCACCTCTGGAACAAACTCCCTCACTCTCTTCAATCCCACTCCACCCTCCAGGTCTTTAAAACAGCTGTTCACCACCATCTCTTATCTTCCCCCATCCAAAACCTTGATCTTTTCTACCCCCGATAATTTCACCCCAATTCCACTTTTTTGAAATACCAACTTCTGTCCTGGAAGTCCTTTGTGTCCTTGTGTTTTATACTTCTCCCTCCCCCCTCCCCCCTTCCCACGCCTCCTCCCCCCAAGCCCTCTCCCTTCCACACATCTCCCTGCTCTCAAATGTTGTGTTTGTGTGCTTCCCCATCTCTCCCCATCTTGTCTTCCGCTCCCTCTTTTTATATATTTTGTTTGTCTGGTTGATTTGTTTGTGAAGTAAATGTTAGCTCTTTCACGAGCCTCGATTCAGTATACAAAAAAAGAAAAAAAAAGAAAAAAAGATGAGATAAAGCAGGTGGTACCACAAACTTGTAGACAAACGTTTTGGAGCACAGGGTGCTCCAGTCGGATAATCGCCGCACCAGAATGGAGTGTAAAAATATATTTCAATATGTGGATTTATGTGGATTCAATTCCCAGGGTACTCAATATGTGGCTTCAATATGTGGATTCAATATGGATTGTAGTGGATTCAATATGGATTCAATATGTGGATTTAAAATAAAAATATTTTGTTGGCTAGCAAGTAACAAGTTTAAGTTGTGAAGTCTGGCATTAATTATCCGGGAAATTTTAAAATCATATCGGGCATTTTATGCTGAAGAATGGGGAATGGTTGGAGAGTCCGCTCCGAGTCAGGAAATCGGAAGTTAATATCTCAGCTGAGTCATACCAAAAACTTTTTTTATTGGAACTTTTTGCTTTCTTGCTTGACATTCAGCATTTAATAGGATAAGAGCATGGACAGTCCCCATAGGTTGGCATCCATGGGGATGAGGAAATTCTTCCTGAGGAAATGTTCCACTGAGTGCATTGGGAAAGGCGACACCATTGTTGTGGCATTGTTGGTACCCAGAGTACCCTGGGAAGTGATGGAACTTGTCTCGTGGGTGTGTTTGTCTCGTCTAACGGTCCTGTGCTGTCTCGTGTATTTGTCTGTATGTTCATGTGTGTGAGATTTGTGTGTGGCAGCTCCACTACAAGCCTTAGTTCCTGTAAAAGAATTTAAAAAAAGAATAATAAAGAATTGCAAAAAAGGCTGAAGTCAAAGGTCAAACTGCATTCGTCAGAATTATGCAATTTTAGAGTACAGTGGTATGAAGCAGGTTTTTAAAAGCCTGGTCAGCAAAAAAAAAACATTTTACACAGCACAGATCTTTAGCACATAGTTTTTAATATGTGAGTTAGGGTGCATCACACCCTCCATTTTTGAAAAATATTCTGATATTGATCTAGTCATACTTTTTTTTTTGTTACGCTAGCAAGCACCGCACCATATAGCATTTATTTAAAATATTTCGGATTTTCGACTTTATTTAGTCCCCCCTTCCAGGATCTGGTAAACATTGGGTACCCCCACTAATAGGCAACATCTGCCATACACCATCTGCTACAACTCAGCTGACTCAGCTTGCTCGTATGCTGGACAGTCCGGACTCTGTCAAGGCCAGGACGCCGATGGCAACGCAACAGGCCAGCGCTGTGGTCGGTCTGGGCAGTACCATCAATAAGGTGGATGCACAGATAACGGGAATACGTCTTCCCCCTTGCCGTAAAGTCCTGCGCTGTCTCATGCATCACATCGAGATGGGTGCGGTGGCAAAGCGCACCGGCTGTCCTGGTGCTTCCCCCAAATGGGCGTCTGCGCAGCTCGTCCTGGCGGCTGGCACAGGTCGCCGACCTTTACAAGAAGGCCAACATACTTACTGTCTGTGATCACCAGGCGTGCATCTTGTCATTCAGCTTCTGGACGCCAACTGCAAGATCAGGGAGATCTCGACCATGTGTAGATCAATGCTGGCCACGCTCGCCATGCTGCAGACCATGGAACAACCACTGGATGCGGCCTTCCGTTTGTGGTGGGCCAATATTGAATCCGGAGGATCGCCTGTTCCTGTAGTAGATGAAGACTGACCGCAATCATCTTTTAGCACATAGGACAAGGTCCTGTCGCAGAAGTTGCACCGTCGCCAGGTTCGTGAGCAGGCCGAGGAAGAACGGCGCAAGCAGAAGGTGCAGAAAATTGATGCTACTAGTTCTATCATTTCATTGGCAGACAACAGTGAGGCGGCAGCCAGCAGCAACGACGAAAGTGATGTGACTGCCACTCAGACGACCACTGTGACTTCCACTCGGACCCATAATCGCAGAGAACATACCGTCACCCCGGAGTTCATCCCTCACGATATCCGACAGTCAGAAGTTGGTTTCCCTGGCCACTCGACTCAAGCTGACACCGACACAACACGCCAGCTTCACGAAGGCCATGATTGTTGAATGTGGGGGGAAATCCTGGCAATTTATCAACTTGTCATGTTTCGAAGAGAGAATAATATAAACTTTGAAAAATTATTCTCTTTTTGGTTCGTTGGTTATCCGATTACCAAATTTTCAAAGAAATTCAACAATTCTTTTTCCAATATTTATCCCACCACCTTTTAGAGGCCATTTTTGGAATCGGTGACTTCGAAATACTGTAATAAAGTGTTCTTACTTTTATATAATTTGACAAAATCTCGCATTTGGCCAAAGCAACCCATTAGTAGGGGGAGGGGAGGTACCCGATTTTACCCGATTTTGGTTCCCGGGGTCTAAATAAAATCGAAAACCAAAATATTTTACAGAAATGCTATGTAGGGCTGTGTAACAAAAAAGGTATGACTAGATCAATATGAGAATATTTTTCAAAAGATGTTTTGTTTTGTTTTTCAAAAAATGTATTTTTTTCAGTTGTTTTTCAAAAAATATTTTCATGCAGCTTAATGTGAGTATTTGGCAAAATAATTATGTTAAGGTCTCATTAATACTCTTTATTTAGCCTACAGATATATCTCCCTATGTTATTGAATCATAATGGCATGTCATCAAATCAATAGCATTGTGCAAGTGCAAAGACCTCAAACATAAATGTGTGCAGTATTTTGAAGGAAACTTTTTGTGGTGTTTTTTTGTAAGTATGGTAAAGTGTTTCAACAAATAAGCTACTGCAGATCATGCATCAGTCATTCATAATGTATACATGATATTTTTTTAAAACACTAGATAGTTCGTAGAACACCTTACCCCACACAATCTTGAGAGGAAAAATGGACATGGGCTGGGTCTGCGAGCGGCTAATTTGATTGGTCAAGATGATGTAAAATGTCATATTTTGTCCAGGTACTGCTAGGCGAAAGGTTTTGAAAGTGTCAATAAAGCAATTTGTGTTCTACAGTGTTCAAGTAAATAATTTGTGCAAGTGCATGTTCAATTGAAATAAAATAAAGATTTTGAAGAATGAATGAATGAATGATCGTTTTAAGGCCATTTTTCCCCGCTAGAGCGGGGGTTAGCCTTGCGGGCCCCATGACAATCATGGTTCCCTGTTTGAGGCAATGTTTTTTACTCCCGGTCCGCAAGTTTGAAGGTTGGAGAAAAAAATATTCGGAAGTTTCCCGCTATTGATGCCGCATCTTTTACACCACCTTATTTAACGTATTACATTAGTTCTTCGTGCCTGTTGTTTTTGTCTTTTATGGCGTGCTTAAAAACAGCAAGTTTCCTGTTTAGAATGGTTTTCTATGTTGTTTGACTGCCAGACAGGCAGACAGACTAAAAAGAAATTGCACCCGTGTCTGAAGAAAGCGGTTCAGTTTAGCATTTTAAATATGAAATAGGCTAATCCCAGAAACAAACTAAACCCATTAAAATTACCGTTTAGACTCCTTTAGAATTATCGTTTAGAATTACCCTTTATAATCACTCTTTAGAACCCATTAGAATTACCCTTTCAACCCCTGTAGAATCAAACATGGTGGGTGGAAAGGTTCTTCTTCATTTTTGACTGACGGATAGACACATGGCAGGAAGGACATAGCCAAACATTGAAGCGGCTTCACCACTTTAAAATTATCTCTTTCCTCTCTGCACATGCGTGATCGGGACGAATTCAGAGTCAAAGATTGCTAAACTGCGGGTTCATTTTTCTGATTCATGGTCCGATTCGTGTTCAAAATATAACATTCAATTGAAATTAAGTTGTTCCTCGATCACTAACTGACGTTTGTGGATAGACGGACAGACAAAGTGAACCAATTGCTTAACCTCACTCTTCACTTCGCGTGCAGGGTAACTATTGCTAGCGGATGGTCTTCAGCTTAAAGTCCCTCTAAGGGTTAGCACGTTTTGGATGCAACTCTCTGCCTGTGAATCACCAGTATGACAGTTAATAGTCAGACTGGAGATTGAACACAGATTAGACAGCTCAACGGTAAATGTGCTTTGCTGTGCCCCAACCTACCAGGACAGGAAACTGCCCCAATGCTGGGAAAATGTTTGTCATCGGCCAAAAGCTACACATATTAGAACATCTACAGCAAGTTTAATTAGTGTGCAGGGCCATTCTTTCTTGCTTGGATAAGTGTTTTGGGCACTCATCTAATTGATGTGGCTAAGAGTGGTATGAAAGCTCAATCATGTGTGATTTAAAGTGAGCTTTGCACCCTGATATGGATTAATCAGGAGAGAGAACTGAACGGGAATGTTATCCTTCAAAAAATAAAAGGTGTACAAATAAGGTAGATTGACCAAACACCTTTGATGAAGATAGAAAACAAGAGGTGTTACCAAGCATCTCCAGCTGTGCAACTGATGGTTGGAGAAGAGCAGACACTTGTGAACTTCGAAATACGAAGCCATCGATGAGTCAAGCACATGGAAGAAATGACAAGTTGAAATTGTGCAGTTGGACAGTAGCTACCTTACGGTCAACGTTACAATTACAGAACCATACCAGCTAGTCCAAACATGGATTTCAGATGTAGTTTACTCCACAAAGTCATCTCGCAAGTTTTCCAGAAGACACCAGTTAAAGTTTACAGCTCTGGTTGAAATGGAATCTGGAAAAGCTCCAGGCTCCAGGATGGCCGACCAGCTGAGTTTTACTTGGAATTTTGGGACCTTTTAGGTCCAGAACTCTTAAATGTAATCCAATAATCCTTGCGACCTGGTGCAATGCCATTAAGCCTAAAGAGAGCAGTGGTGAGTCTCCTCCCAAAGTCAGGAGATCTCCGGCGGATGGAGAATTGGAGACCAGTTTCAGTATTGTGCACTGAATACAAACTGTTTTCAAAAGCGATGGCAAATCGTTTGAAGAAAGTCATTGGTGATCTGGTCCTACCCGATCAGACTTTCTGCATCACCAGTCGATCCATTTATGATAACATTTTTTTAGTTCGGGATTTAATGGACACTTACCACGATCAAAATGATTTTGGAATAATTTTTCTAGACCTTGAAAAAGCCTTTGACAGCATTGATCGTGGTTTTTTGTGGCGTGTTCTTGAAGCATGTGGTTGTGGGATTAATTTCAGAGCCTTCATATCTCTATTGTACACTGACATCTCTAGTGTAATAAGGTAAACAATGAACTTGTTTCCCCCATACAGGTTCAGAGAGGGGTATGGCAGGGTTACCCAGTCTCAGGATTGCTTTTTGAGTTAGCAATGGAACCATGACATTGCACGCTCAGGGAGAATATCTCTGGCCTGACGTGTTTCCGAAGGAGTCCACCATTGACTACATCAGCTTATGCAGATGATGTGTGGGTCATAATCAGAAACAAGCAATATATTGATGCTCTTGTTAAACCCTTGAGAACCGTTTTCCAGGCTTCTTCCCTGAAAGTTAATTGTGGAGGAAAAGCAAAGCTATTTGGGTGCCATACCTTAATAGTTGCCTTCCTGTCTCGACCCATCTACCTCCTCTTCCAGAAAGCTTAGAATGGAAGGCAGATGGTATTGACTACCTTGGTGTGTCCCTCAGTTCCACACAGTTTATGAAAAAGAATTGGGATGGCTTGATTGGAGAAATGGAGAGGAAGCTGAACCTGTGGAGGAGAGCCCTACCGCACCTTTCATTTAAGGGCCGTGTCTTAGTTGCCAATAACTTGGTTGCTGCAACTTCATGGCATCGATTTATTTGCCTACAACCACTGGAAGTGCTGCTTAGAATGATCCAGGCCAAACTTGTGGACTTTTTTGGGGGAGGCCATCATTGGCTGCGGCCAAACGTAATATGCCATACTTCATCTGAAGGAGGCCGAGGCCTTGTTCACGTGAAATTCCGCCTCGTGGCCTTTCACTTGTGCTCCATTCAGCACATTCTATATGTTGAGCACCTGCCAAATTACCCATTGGCCTGTCATATTTTGCAACAGGTGGGCAGACTCGGCTATGGTCTTGAAGTATTCCTGACCCGCCTCAAGTATGTGGAGACATCAATGCTCTCTATATTCTACCAGAGCCTTCTCAATGCCTGGAAAGGTCTTACTATGAGTTGCAAAGTGGACACATACTCCCCAGGGATGATCGAAGTTGAACCATTGTTTTTCAACCCTCTCTTCCCTGATGTATTCAAGAGCCGTGATTTGTGCCAACGCTTCATTGATGCAGGCATGAACAAGGTATGGCATCAACGGCCAAACTCTGGTGTAGGGTGGAAGACTGTGGAAGAAATTTCAAATACGGCAGAAATTCGGTCCAAGAGGACAATCGGCTTAATAATGAGGAAAGCCGTACAAAAAGGTCATCAGCTACGGTTATTATGGCCTCGGAATACACATGGACATCCTGATGGGTCATATTTCCCGAAACTGATTTTTGACTGCTCCCCCAGGGAACTTCCACCTGTTAGCACAGGGACAAATGAATTACAAGGTGCAAGCAGCAAGAGCCTGTATAGGTGTTGTGTATCTCTAATTCTCGGTGTTTCTCCATTAAACGGAGTAGCTCGCTGGAAGAGACTACTCCCTGCCGGCCCCCCACTGAACCTGTATGGGAATCTATGTATTGTAAGCAAATCACCAAAAGAACAGGAGATCTCCAGTGGCACATTTCCCACTGGATCATCCCATGCAACACATATGTGAGGAATTTTGCCCCAATATCTGCATGCTGCCCCTTTTGCTTTGTAAATGAGGATGTATTTCATTTTTTTTATTGGCTGTGAAAGACTTTTTCCATTATTTAACTGGTTAAACTTTGTGTCACACAAAATGAATTTCAGATTTACTTTTCGTTCCTTTATTTTTGGGTTCAAAAAGGAACGGCAACATGACAAAAAGTATGAACTGTTGTGTGATTTTTTGTAGCTACAGCAAAACTTGCTACATACTTGTCCAGAAAGGAGAAGTGTAACGGTAAACCGCTTCACCAATGTAACGTCATGACGTTTTTCACTGCGCTTGTTTCTGCAAGGTTAAAACTTGAATTGAATTTTTTCAAGACCATGTCTGAACTTGATGTGTTTGTGGAAAAATTGTGTTTGGAAAATGTCTGTGAAGTTCGCCAAAATGAGTTGGTATTATCTCTTTCTTAAATAAATCAAGGGTTTCTATATTTTCGTAGTATTGCTTTATTTTATGTTTTTGTTAAAATGAACTGATTAATTGTTATACTCTCGTTGTTTCCTTGCTTTCATATTCTCTCCTGTTTTGTTGCGATTTTTTATTTGTAAATTGTACATACTGTTACGTGGTCCTCCCGGTAACTACCTGGTCTTGGTGACCCCCGGACCGTGGGAGGACCCCGCCAGAAAGATATCTGATTTATACGCTTTCGTAGCGCAATCAATATGAAAGACACAATAATTCAAGTCAATAAGAAACCACACACCAAGGATCCGGATTACTTAATAATATATTCTCCATCCATCATCAGCAATCAACAATCCATCAACAATCTTACTAAGATGGCCATCTCATAAATTTCCCCCCTTTCCCCACTCACGACCCCTCAATGGTCACTGTCCCTCACAATGTCTCTGGGCCCCTCCAGACCAAGGTGAAGGTCGACTTCTCCGCACACGGGCGATTGAACGAACCCCTGGCTGACGGGTTCCAAACGTGCACGTCGCGTACCGGGAACAGCTGCTGCAGCGCACACCTCCTTGCAAAGCAAAGCGGGCAAAACAAAGCGCGGCTTGCAAAGCGCGCGAGGCCCCAGGTGCGACCCGTACGCGTCCTTGTAGACGTTGAGGCAAACGCTGCCGGACGCTTGGTTCCGTGCACGAACCCACGGCAACTTGACGTGTAATCGGTAATTACCCCGCGCAGGTAACTCCTTTCGCCAGACGGGCTTTCAAACGCAGCGTCCCCCACGCTGCTCAATATCGACACCCCTCGCGTCGGAGCTGGGCGAGGAAGAAGAAGATCGCCGCTTCTCCCGGACCTCGTGTCTTTTTCTTCTTCCGGTTCACTATCCCGTTTCCGGTCTCCTGTTATCCGGAGCCTCTCTAACCCTTTAACCACAACAACCTTTAATAGAATAAACATTAATAAGCAATGACATGAATAGTAACTCCTCTAAATCCGGGATCCGTAACACTCCCCCCCTTCAAGAAAGAAAGTTTGAACCCCGCGAAAACTTTCTGTGCCGGCCAACTTTGATAAACCAACCCGATACCCCAAATCATCAGTTCCCCCCGGGCACAATTATCGCATCTCAAAAATAAAGCAACAAACTTTCACCAAAACCCCCCAGAGATTCCAAGGTAATTCCCTCTAGACCAAGCGTCAACCACTTCTAGTTGCTCTTGGATGGAGGCCCAGCTGAGTACTCACTACATGGACGCCTTAAGGAATGTGGGGTTCACGATTAGTCCGGGGAGGAAAGTTCATTACATGGACGCCTTTAAGAACGTGGAGTTCACGGTTAGTCCGTGTAGGAACGTTCCCTACCGGGACGCCTTTTAAGAACGTGGCGTTCACGGTTAGCCCGTGTAGGAGCCCAGGCTCGGCGGCTCCGCCGTATATAGAGTGCTTCAACTTCTCCGGACTCCTAACAGTTACGGTGGGACCCCTTGTCCCAGCAGTCCCCTGACTGGCGGTCTCCTTCTCGGCCAGTCCTCTGCCAATCATTCTTTCGGGAGATGCCGTAACTCTGGGAGCCTCCATAGTAATATCGGCTGCTGCCAACACCAAAACTACCGCCAAGTGGTCCTCTTCTGTAGACCTGTCGACGCCAACGAAATGCCTTCCCTACTATTATGGTCCGACCCTCCAAATCCTTACCATTCCAATTCTTCTCTGCCTCCCTGGCGTCTCTTGTGCTTGCAAACGTGACAAAGCCGAACCCTCTTGACCGTTGCGTTTCCCTGTCTTTTACCACCCGCACTTCCACCAGCGGCCCATATCTGTTGAAGACAGAGGTCAGAACTTCTTCCTCTGTGTTGAAGTTCAGTCCCCCTACGAATAACTTGGAACTTTTGTCGCCATCCCGAGCTGGGGTGGTGTTATTTCCCCTGCGGGGCTCTTTACCCACCCCCGGGTTACCATAAATTTGCCCCCTGGCCAAATCATTCCCGATAATCACAGATACCCCCTCTACAGGAAGCGTGGCTTGTAAACCGACGGTGACCGGTCCTGACACCAAATCGGATTCCAAATGGATGACATGAAGTGGGGCACTAACACAGCCACCGATCCCTTGTAACCGAACACTATCACCAGTTGCGGTACTCTTTGACAATGGCAAAATGCCTTCAAGCATTAAGGATTGATGGGCTCCTGTGTCCCTCAATACCCTAACAGGTCTTGGGTTAGTCAAGTCTCCCTTGAGTGAGACAAACCCCTCATAAATAAATGGGTGGTAACTCTTCTGTGGGTGATTTCTTACGCGAGCCATCGCATTCGGAGTTGTAATAGTCGGACTCCGCTCTGGGTTGTCCCTTTTCATGAGGTAACAACTGGACATCAAGTGTCCAGGTTTTTTGCAAAAGGCGCAAGTAGGCCCGGAGGAAAACTCGTGGTCTGCCTCGGGCCCCCCGGGAAATAAATTTGTCTTGGGCCCGTAGCCCTCTGATTTCGAACAGTTGGGGTATCCGCGTTGTCCCCATAATCCTCTCGAGGCCGCCGCCATGTATTGTCGTTCTCCGCACCGGGTGTTCTATAACTCCCCTGCTGAAGTCTAGGCGAGGAGCTAGGTGTGTGGACCCCTATCCGGTGTGTTAAGGCATAATCATCTGCCATGGTGGCTGCGTCCCACAACTTTGGTACTTTCTTTTCCTGCAGGTACACTTTGATGTCCTCGTGGACACACTGTTGAAATTCCTCCACCAGCATCAGGTCACGCAATGCTTCGAAGTCGTTCCCGACTCCTTTCGACTCACACCACCGATCAAACATGTTTTCTTTCACTCTGGCAAACTCCACATGGGTCTCACTCTCCCTCTTCCTGGCATTCCTGAATTTTTGCCGGTAAGCTTCAGGAACCAACTCATAGGCTTTGAGGATGTGCTTCTTCAATACCTCATAATCTGCACATTGGTCCATTGGTAGCGCCGAATAAATCTCTTGAGCTTTACCCACCAGCACACTTTGCACTAGTATGGTCCAGGCCTCCTCCGGCCAGTTTAACTGTCGAGCCACTTTCTCGAAGTGTGGAAAAAATTGAGTGACTTCCTTTTCACTGAAGGGTGGAACCTGCCTCACATGTCTGCCCACCTCCCAGGTGTTCTGGCTAGGTGTCGACCCCGTCAGCAAGGGTGGTACCTCTCCCCGTTCTCTCATTAAATCCAGCTCCTTGAATTTAATTTCTTGCTGAAGCGCCAGATCACGTTCCTTCAACTCCCTTTCGGCTTTTCTCTCCTCTGCTTCGAGTTCCCTGGCAGCTCTCCTCTCCTCTGCTTTTCTCCCTTCTAACCTTTCCTGGAGTTCTCGTTCCACTCTCCTTTCCTCTGCTTGTTTCTCTTCTCTCCTCTCTTCTGCTTTCCTTTCTTCTTCTGCTCTTTCCTTTTCTGCTTTCCTTTCTTCTTCTGCTAACCTTTCCTGGAGTTCTCGTTCCACTCTCCTTTCCTCTGCTTGTTTCTCTTCTCTCCTCTCTTCTGCTTTCCTTTCCTCTGTTTTCATCCTTTCTAACCTTTCCTGGAGTTCTCGTTCCACTCTCCTTTCCTCTGCTTGTTTCTCTTCTCTCCTCTCTTCTGCTTTCCTTTCCTCTTCTGCTCTTTCCTTTTCTGCTTTCCTTTCTTCTTCTGCTCTTTCCTTTTCTGCTTTCCTTTCTTCTTCTTTGATCCGTTCCTGGCTCCGTAATTGCAACTCCAGTTTCCGGATCTCAACGTCTTCTGGTTCTTCGGGTAGCCACTGCCAGGCTAACTCGTCCCATGTTCCTAATCCCACCATAGATTGTATCACCGTGGTCTGCAACTCTGCCTTCCTCAAATTAGTTCGGACCTCCAAGTTAAAATGTTTGGCCAATTTCAAGAGGTCCGCTTTTAGTAACGCTCGGAACTGTGCTTCACTAGGTCTTACCGCAAAGTTCTGTGCAACAAACGCCATGGTGACTATCGTTAACACCTGTTAACCTTCACCCAAGACTTTACCACAATTTCTCAAAAATTTACCAATTAATAATTAATTAATAAATTTTAATTACTAAAAATTATTATTTTATTATGTTATACAATTTTAGATCCCGGAATTCAATTGGACGAGCCCCCAATTCTGTTACGTGGTCCTCCCGGTAACTACCTGGTCTTGGTGACCCCCGGACCGTGGGAGGACCCCGCCAGAAAGATATCTGATTTATACGCTTTCGGAGCGCAATCAATATGAAAGACACAATAATTCAAGTCAATAAGAAACCCCACACCAAGGATCCGGATTACTTAATAATATATTCTCCATCCATCATCAGCAATCAACAATCCATCAACAATCTTACTAAGATGGCCATCTCATAAATTTCCCCCCTATCCCCACTCACGACCCCTCAATGGTCACTGTCACTCACAATGTCTCTGGGCCCCTCCAGACCAAGGTGAAGGTCGACTTCTCCGCACACGGGCGATTGAACGAACCCCTGGCTGACAGGTTCCAAACGTGCACGTCGCGTACCGGGAACAGCTGCTGCAGCGCACACCTCCTTGCAAAGCAAAGCGGGTAAAACAAAGCGCGGCTTGCAAAGCGCGCGAGGCCCCAGGTGCGACCCGTACGCGTCCTTGTAGACGTTGAGGCGAACGGTGCCGGACACTTGGTTCCGTGCACGAACCCACGGCAACTTGACGTGTAATCGGTAATTACCCCGCGCAGGTAACTCCTTTCGCCAGACGGGCTTTCAAACACAGCGTCCCCCACGCTGCTCAATATCGACACCCCTCGCGTCGGAGCTGGGCGAGGAAGAAGAAGATCGCCGCTTCTCCCGGACCTCGTGTCTTTTTCTTCTTCCGGTTCACTATCCCGTTTCCGGTCTCCTGTTATCCGGAGCCTCTCTAACCCTTCAACCACAACAACCTTTAATAGAATAAACATTAATAAGCAATGACATGAATAGTAACTCCTCCAAATCCGGGATCCGTAACAATACACACACTTTTATAATTTTGTAATAAAAGGATCTCAAAAGTAAAAAGAAAAAAAAAGTCTCTCTCTCTCTCTCTCTCTCCCCTCCTCTCTCTCTCTCCCCTCCTCTCTCTCTCTCCCCCTCTCCCCTCTCCCCCTCCCTCCCTCTCCAACTCTCCCTTCCTCTTTCTCTACCTCCCTCCCTCTCCCTCTTTCTGTACCTCCCTCTCTCTCCGTCCCTCTCCTGCCCTTCCCCTATGGGAGGGTGGGGGGCGGGGGTGGGGGGGATACAGAGGGAGGGGAATGCGGTTGGCGTCCCACATCCATCATATTGTAAACACAATACTGATTGTCCCAGAGGGGAATATATTGGAGATGTTTGCTTCCCATATATAAACAGAAATAATTCCCATGAGACCATTGTCTCCTGACCGAATCTGGCTGAATGTCGGTAAAGGTGTCTTGCCAGAATCGGCCGTTCAAAAACTCGCGCCAAATTACAGCGTAAAAAAGCACCCAATGGTTGCACCAAGGAAATTAAACGCAAAAATGACAGCACAAAATGAACGAGGCAATGGAATCGCAATGTTTCTGAGTCACCGGGAGACCAATGCTTCGCTCACTTTTTAAATGCATGTTCAGAGGAATACAAGCAGCGCCAACGATCGGACACCGTGGTTGGTAAAACCGGGCCTTTTGCCTACGACGAATGTCCAGACAAGTTCTTGATTATAATGAAGTGTCGTCACCGTAGAACACTCCACAGAAAGATGTTGCTTTCCATTCATCAGTAATCCAGCCCATGCAGCCATGCGGGCATCAAAGAGACTTCGCCGTGCAAACGGATTTACAAACGAGAGACCATCAGGGACGTGGTGATCACGTCGTTCTGTACGAGGGAAGAGGGGGAAATAATGAAGATCTGAAGAAACAGGTGGAAAGGTGGGAGATGGTGGAAAAAAAGTAGACCACGAAGGATTAATGAGGATCGCAGCCCGGATAAAGACATGGACACAAAGAGCGATCGTCCCAGCTGTTCGTGCGGCCGTTGGCCATCATACACTATTTTAGCCTCTCGGGCTCGCCTTTCACCATGACCGCAAGTGGACGCCTCTTGAGATACAAAATGGCAAAAAAAAATTTTTTTTTACAATACTTTACTGAAAGGTAAAGCAATGCAGTGATGGCCAAAAATCCAAATGGCCAAAACATGAAACCTAACCCTAGCCCTAGCCCTAACCTAACCCTAACCCTAACCTAACCCTAGCCCTAACCCTAGCCCTAACCTAACCCTAACCCTAACCCTAGCCCTAGCCCTAACCCTAATCCTAGCCCTAGCCCTAGCCCAACCCTAACCTAACCCTAGCCCTAACCCTAGCCCTAACCCTAACCCTAACCCTAACCCTAACCCTAATCCTAGCCCTAACCCTAACAACCCTAACCCTAACAACCCTAATAACAATTGGTTTATGCAGAATTGCAGGTATAGGTGTGTGTCCAATTGATAACGCAAGCACGCCACACACACGGAGCAGGATTAGAAGAGCACACAATAACACTTTGCCTTTCATCAGCTGCTTTTAAAAGTACACCCCACAGAGCATTAAATCAGTGGTTCCATTACACCCAGACGAGCTAAATAAAACGGCAATCCATTTTAACGAGGCCAGTGGTGAAAGTCATAAATCACAGGGCGTTGAGTTCTAATGCATACTAAGCTGCGTTTTCGCCAATCGATATCCGGTCATTGTGTGGTATGCATTTATGTTATACCGGTCATTTAATCGCCGTCTTCGTAAATGAGTAGTGTGTTAACACTCGATGGATCGCTACAATGGATGGGTTCTCTCGGCCGTCGTACTGCAGGACCGGACCGGCCCTCATAATTACAGACAGTGCAGAAGAGGGAGAGGAATTCCTGCGCGGCTTTCTGTGCCGGGACGAGCTGGCGCCAGCACGTGTCGCGCGCACTCCCCGCACGACGGATGCCCGGGGGTTGGGCGCGAGGTCTCCCGACGGGCGGCGGGGAAGCGAAGGCGGCTCCCGGAGAGAACATATCGATTTCCTTCCGAGCATCCATCTCTGCGACCTCCGAAGAAAATGCATCTTTAAATATTAACTGCCAGCCTGACGGCGGCATGGGATCGGTGGGCTGGGTACGCCGGAGGTCGAGGCAGGGAGAGTATCTGCCGCGAGAGCGCGGGGTGAAATGCCTTCTTCATTCTTCGGTTCTGTCTTCCAATATTGAAATCATTATACCCACGTCTTGGGCTTTCTCCACACTGTACGGTGTTTCTAAGTTACTGACAATTTTAAACACCACTATGTTCAAGCGAATTATGTCATGCAATTTTTTCCCCCAAACATATTTGCAGAGCTCAAAAGGTTCTATGAATGAGATGCCAAAATAGGTATGTGTGTGTGTGTCGTTAGTTGTTATCTCCATATGCGGGTTTCAGAATGTGGAACGCAGTCCTCCCAGGTCTCAAAGCATCCACCTCCATTTTGGCAAGGGATGATGATTAATGGACCAAGTTGTGAAGTTTTCTTGTTCCCAGAGTTATGTTTCAGGATCATGACCGAGCTCCGGACAGCCTCCAACTGTTGTTAATTTGTTGTAATGTTCCCAGGGATGGTTTGCATAGGATCTTTGTGAGGTTCTTCTTTTTCATTCCTGTTGCTCCAATTATCACTGGTACAATTTTTGGTATTCTTCAACTTCCAACATCTTTTCACTTCATTCTTGAGGTCTTGATATTTGGTCATTTTCTTGATTTCTGTGTTATTTAGACCAAAATCATTGGGTACTGAAACCTCAATTAGAAATGCCTTCTTTTCCTTTTTATACCCAAGTACTATGTGTGGTCAAAGTGCTTTTTTTTCTATGTCCATGCTGGATGGGATCACCAGGTCAAACATGAGTGCTACATCCTCTTTTTCAATGATCGTTTTTGGTTCCTGTATCCATACATTTTCTGGGACTGAGATATTGAAATTTTTGAAGATGTGCCAATGGATTATTCCACATACCTTGTTGTGCTTTTGGGTGGACAGGTGTTCTGACATGAGTTTTTTTTACATCCCGAGAAAAGGTGACTCATGCTTTCTGTTTCTACCTTGCAAAATCTACACTCGTCTGATTGACTCAGTCTTGCCATCTTTTTAAAGCCATTGGTGTGACATCCTTCGTCTTCGACATCTATTATGATTTGTCCTCCATCCCAACTAAGCTGACCTCTTGTTAGCCATTCCAATGAGCCTTCTTAGTCTATTCCCAATCTGTCCCACTCTTTTTTTTTTCCAGCTCTTTTGTCCTCCTCCCAGTTGTCACTATCTGTTGATGTTTCGCCTTATTTATTTTGTTTGTCTTTTTTGCAATCGTTGGGGCTGTATTAGTTGTTGTTTCCTTTTGGTGCCCAGCATCTTCTATTCACACCTGTTTTTGGAAATTTCTTGCAAGGTGAGTGAGAGATACCTTTTCTGGTTTGTTTTGTTCATGCTTGTACACAAATTGTATTCTGTTGAGTCTGTTGAGCTTTTCACATACTGTTATACCTACAGTCGCTCTGTACCCTTGATTGAGTTCCATCAGGCCACCACCTCCTCATTTTCTTAGCAGGTACGTTATTGGGATGCGCTGATTTTTGGGGAACATAGTGTGGATAAGAAGGGTTCCCTTGATTTGATATCTTGTTTTTTTATTTCTGATTGTGGTCAGTTTACTATTCTGCAGCTGTACTGGAATACTAGTACTGCTCGTTAGTTTATGGCTTTGATTTCTGTTTCTCAGGGAGAGACACGTTTTCAGGATCAGCTTCGTTCTGTGCAGGTATTCTTTGGCAATTGTTTTGTGCGTTTATTTGTGATATATTGTATTTGGTGGTCCTCTTCTACTCCAGGGTAATTGTAAGTTGCTTTGTTGTCTCGCTCCTACATTGTTGTACTTAGGTCGATTTTTATGTAGTCCAGTTTTGTTTGTCCACTGTGTACACATGTGCACTTGTCTAGGCCAAATTCCATTTGGATGTTGGGCAACGCAACATATCGCTGCTCCATCCACTTAGTGACTTTGAAGCCTTTTGGCCTATATACTGATTAATGATACATCTATCTCTACCTCCAACTATGATTGTTGAGGAGGCCAGATCTTATCTGGAACCTAAAAGAGCCATCTACAGTATATAAGTGTGATAGCCCCAATAAGGGTGAAACTAGACTCCTTTGCTTGTCATCTGCTTGATGACAGCATTTGACCTTAATATATATTTGTACTTCTAAAGCCACTTCTGGGTTTGCAGTCATGATGTCTTCATGAAGGTATGATCACGGCATTTGTCCAGGTTGGAGAACTTCAATAATCACATTAGCAGAACTCCTGACTGCTTAAAACAATGATTAATGCTTCCTGGTTGTGATTGGTGAGGCCAAACACACATGTGTCCATGTGGCAGATGGCACTTGTTGCACTTTTGGGATATATATATATATATATATATATATATATATATATATATATATATATATATATATATATATAGTTACGGAAACGACTTAGATGTTGCTTGACCGAGCGGAATGGCCGCCGTGTTCGCACAGTTTACCCGATTACACTCGAACGTTGGCCGAATCGCGCTACGCTAGATCAATGAAGGAAAGGACACAACGGCTGGGATTAATGAAACGACACAAGGGGTACAGTTCTCAAGACCTCCGGAGGAGGATATAATTGGTGATGCAGAAACGGGTAGATTACACGGTAAGAGGTAAAGCACAGAAAAGATGGGCACTTAGACACAGTCTTATCTTATCCCCGACAGACCACAGACAAACGGGACAAGACTGACTTACACGGGGATTGATGGCAGGGAAGGGCAGGCAGTTGATAGCTCAAGGTGCACCTTGGCTCAGGGGCAGAATCGACCCGGTCCGGTCCAGAGATGCGGGGAGGTATTTCTCAGCGCTAGGAGGTGGCGTCCTTTCTTCTCCGTAGCTGAGGCGCATCTCACGTCACCTCCCTCTTCCTGCGCATGTCCAGCGGGGAGTGACACGCCCTCGGCTCGTTAGCTCCGCCCCAGATGGAATCGGTCCGCCGCTTCTTATTGGGTGCGGGGGGTTACCGGGCTCCGCCCTTGACGAGGAGCTGACAGTGAGCCCCTGCGTGGTAACCCCGTCGGAGCACATGTTCAATGGCGGCTAACCAAGCCGGAGTGAGGACGCACACTCCCCGCGCCGCCGCCGCTGTTGTTGTTGTTGTGGTTGTAGTTCCATGAGGAAGAGCTGCGGGGAGGTATTGGGAGGTCCTAAACTTTCTAACGGTGCCATACAATCACATTCTGGTGCAACGAAGAGTCAGAATTAATGGAAACGAGTCCTTAACTGACATAGACTAAGAATAACTAGCAAGATGTCCTATAGTTGTCTACGTGAGATGCGGTGAACCTGGGTGCGACATTTAATGGGGGAAATAGGGGAAGGTCGGTTCTACAGAGTGTTGTTTACAGACAATGGGACTAGGGAATGGGGGATTGGGGATAGTTGGGGAGTATTGGGGAAATAGGGGAATATTTACAAGCGGATATGGATGGAGGCCAAATCCCATATCCGCAACAATATATATACATACATATATATATATATATATATATATATATATATATATATATATATATATATATATATATACATACATACATATGTATATATATATATATATATATATATATATATATATACATACATACATATGTATATATATATATATATATATATATATGTATATATATATATATATATGTATATATACATACATATGTATATATACATACATATGTATATATATATATATATATATATATATATATATATATATATATATATATATATATATATATATATATATATATATATATATATATATATATATATATACATACATACATACATACGTATATATATATACATACATATGTATATATATATATATATATATATATACATACATACATACATACGTATATATATATACATACATATGTATATATATATATATATATATATATATATATATATATATATATATATATACATACAGACCCTCAATTTAATGCCTTGTCGGACTCCTGTCAAGCAGCATCAGAGAAATGGATAACCTTCAAGGAGCAAATAATCACCTTATCGTTTCTGGAGTGTGATGGCAACACCAACCAGATATCCTGTGGTGGGCGCCACTGTGGCATTGCGTTTTGCGGGGAATAAGGTGGGGCACTGTTATTGGCACTAATACTGCATCCCTTACTGGTCCTTCTCCCACAATGTCATTTTTCTCGACCATGGGTTCCTCCATTTCCTCTACTAAACCCCCTGGATCTGATCGCCTGAACCGACATAGCTGTTTAAATTTTCGAAATAAAGATTTCACCCTAATCACGCTCCTTTACAATTTTGAGGTTCACTAATCATGCTTCGGGTTAAATTTCACTTCTCAGACACCAAATGTTACTCAATTGGTGTCACGGTATGAGTCCCACTCCTAATGTCAAATCTTACATTTGACATCAAGGGGTGTCATATCCCACTCCTGACACCAATTGTTACGGAACTGGGGTTTTTCAAATTTTGAGTTTAAAAATCTATTTTGACCTCTGTGACTATCCTTCCAGGCTGACGTTAAGTCCCCTGGGACATGAAATGCAGGTCAAATCCAAGAAAATCACATTTAATACATTCCCCAATGTTGACTGCATATACAAAGTTTCATTAAGAACAATGTGATAGTCTAGGTCCCTCACCTTTTAGATGGTATTAGGAATAGATCTGTGTAATATGAAAGCTAAATTTTGAACGGTTTTTGAAATATCGCATTCACAATAGTACGTGGATGGATGATTGGTCGGTCAGTCAGACAGAGTTCATCTTAATATCCCCCGTTTATGACCTTGGCGGAGGAGCGGGGGACAAAAATGTTTTTAAATGTGTCCCTAAACTGCATTTTTGAGTGGTTGACCTTTTAACCCCACCCAGGGGTACCAGTGGATGGGGTCAAATTGATACTGCCTAACACCCTCTTGTAGTTAGGCAGTTAAGAGGAAGCATCGTTCATTATTTCAGGAAAGCACCAAATTTGGCACAGATGTAGTATGGACCTATACAATTGTTTTCCTGAGGGGCGCCCAAAAATTCTGAAAATTCCAAAAATCCAAAAAAATGTCCTGGATGCCGTGAAAAAGGGGAGAAAACGGGTATTGATTCGAACTGTAGATTCTGATATTGTGGTCTTGACAATAGCACACTACTTTACCTACCAGTCACACGGTGTGGAGGAACTCTGGATTGCCATTGGCACTGGTAAAAGCTACCGCAACCTTGCCATCCATAAAATTGCCACCGGCCTTGGCCGCAGGAAGTCCGAGTCTAGAAAGATATGTTGCCATCCTCTATGACCGGACTACCGAGATAAAGACAGTGAATGACATGCGCCGACACTTGTTCACGAAGAAGGCAAGAACAATTGATCACATTCCCCCAACAGCAGACGCCTTCGAACAACACCTAAAACGTGCATGTTTTCAGGCTGGACACGTATGGAGTCAGGCACTTGTGCCCTACCCAGAACTTCCATCACCAGCTGATTGGGGCAGGATGAAAACAGGGACTTCTTGGACACCAATTTGGACCACAATACCACTGATACAGGAGGCATGTTCAGAGCTTACAAGCTGCCATTGTAAGTCGGCCTGTAAAGGCAACTGTAAATGCTCCAGGGCAAATCTGCCCTTCACATCACTGTGTGACTGCGATGGGCAGTGCTTGTAGTACTACGCGTCTGTGCGAGAGCCTCCACCTTTCAAGTGCCCACAATATTTTAAGTTAAAACTGCAACTGTTTGTAACTTTCATTAATTAATACCATTCCATTGTTATCAGAGACCAATAAAACAATGTGTATCACTTGGAATTGAAATTTTACCTAAAACACCTATGAGAGATTCAAGGAAAATGGAAACACCATGGCGGCCATCTTGAAATTAAAGATGATGGATGCCAATCTTTATGCAATTGATCCCATTGGATTCAGAGACCATGAAAACATGGGGTAAGACACTGGAACTGTGGTGTTATCACTCATAGTATAGAAGTTATTGAGGGAAATAGGTCACAGAGGGTGGTCATGTTGAAATTCAATATGGCGGCCACCAGGGGCTCTGAATTTTTTGGCGCCACTCAGGAAAACAATTGTATAGGTCCATTCTACATCTGTGCCAAATTTGGTGCTTTCCTGAAAAAATGAACGATACAACCTATTTTTCGGTCTTAACTGCCTAAGTATTGCCACATGGTGATCATAACTACCAAGTTTGGTGAATTTCTGCACAACAGTTTAGGACAGTGGTTCTTAACCTTTTTAAAGGTGCCGCACCCAAACAAAACCCACCGAACACTCGCGGAACCCCTCAAATTTGACCAAAAAATTAAGAAGAATTGCATATTAATGCGTTTACTGTTCTTATTTCGGGAGGCGATCTGGGAAATGCGTGGTTTTGTTTTGGCAAGGGCCACGCTCAAATCATTTTCGCATGCAAGCCTGCTCCTTTTCTTTGTTTTAATGTCCACCAGTTTCGAAAACGCATGCTCGCAGAGATACGTTGTAACGAATGGTGTGAGGATCTCAAGGGCAATTTTAGCGATGCGAGGATACCCTTCCATTTGGCGGCACCAAAACGTTGAGAGCGTTGTTGTGCCGAAGAGTTGTTGTTGAGTCTGGCTCTGCTGAAGTTTGATGAGGCCGTCGAGGTATTGGTCGTTGACATCTGCCGTTGCAACGTTGAAAGTAAACGGCTGCTGCACCCATGCTGGGTATTGCACTTGGTCGGGGAAGTAGCCGTCGAATGACTTTCCCAGCTCATACAAGTGCGTGGCAATCGCTTGCTTCAGCTCCCCCAGTACAGTACAGCAGTGCCTCCAACTTCAGACTCATCTTCGATCCCGCTCACGCACTCGTCCAGTAGCGAAAAGTTTTCGAAGTTGTCGTTCTCTGTTCGCCGCCTCCACAACGGTAACTTTTTTCGGAAAGCGCTCAGCTTTTCTTCAGATTCGATGACATTCACTCCACCGCCCCGCATCTGGCAATTGAGATGATTGAGTGCGTCAAAGATGTCAGCCAAGTATGCCAAGGCGAGGATGAACTCTGACTATTGGAAGTGCGTTGCATGGCAATGCTGGTGTTCTCACAAAAACAGGGCTAATTCTACATGCACGGCAAAAACACGGCTCACTACCTTCCCTCGTGATAACCATCGAACATTAGAGTGGTAGAGAAGGACTTCAAATTCAGAGCCGATTTCATTGCACAGCTCTTTGAAGATGCGATGATTCAGAGCACGGCTTCGCACCTAATTCACAGTTTCAACGACGATTTTCAGAACATTGGCCAGTTTTGGAGGCAGGGTTTTTGATGCCAGCGCGTGTCTCTGCAGGACGCAGTGCGTGATGATGATGTATGGTGCATCGGCTTTCACCAGCGCTCCAAAACCGGAGTTGCATCCCAGCATGGCTGGAGCTCTGTCCAAGCAAACTGCAGACACCATGTTCCACGAGAGGCCGTTACTTCTGAAGAAGTCGTCCACATGCTTCTTCACGTCAGCTGCCTCCGACGTTGTTGTGAGAGGCTTGTAGAACAGAAAGTCTTCCTTGATCTCGTCTCCTTTGACATAACGCACAAATAAGATGAGCTGGCTCAAATTTGAAACGTCGGTGATCTCGTCGAGTTGAAGGCTGAATTTCGTCGGGCTCGCGACTAAATCTGCAACTACCTGGGCGAGGATGTCGTCGCTCATGTCGTCGATTCTGCATCTGATGGTGTCTTTGAGAGTGGAACGAGAGACAACTTGTTTTCAGCAGCTTTTCCCAGGATGATGTTGGCCATCTTCAACGCGGCCGGTTTGATGAGTGTCTCGCCAACGGTGTGCGGTTTGCCCTGCTTTGCGATCAGGTACGCAACTTCATACGATGCGGTGAGGATCGGTTTGTCAAATGGAATGAAGCCGAGAGTGGGCAAGGTAGCACTTGCGTCGAATCGGACTCTCTTCAATTTGAATTCATCCAGCGTTGCGTCTTTGTACTGCCCCTCGCCGTGCAGTTTTTTGAAGTGTTCCCATAGTTTTGCTGGTGCTCGGCTGGAGTTGCTCAACTTGACATTGCAAAGCATGCATTGAGGACGTTGACTTCCGTCCCGTTCCGTCAAACACGTGAACCCGTACCGCACGTAATCCTCCGACCACTTCTTTTTTTGCTCGACATACTGCAAAAAAAGTAATAAACTGATCTTATTTGAGTTCGGGCAAATAATTATATGACAAAAATTAAAAAAGGAACATGCTTAAATATAAACAGTACCCCTCTGAAAACTGAGAAATTTTAATGAAGAACACATAACCTATAGTTACGATGATGGGATTTATTATCTACTCAACTCTATGTCACCTCAAATCCCATTATAATATCACATAGAAAACTGTGAATTGTTAGTTTTGAATTGCGACCAAAGGAGTTATATCAGCTCCACCTAATTTTCTGAGTAATTCAATCATATTTTATAATCACCATCCACTTTTGACTTTAATATAACTCTGAACCCGCCCTGCATATCCACAAACATTTCCAACTTACTTTTCAATTAATCAGTAACTCCAAAGTAAGGCGCGACCAATGACGCACGGCACACGGCAAGCTAATCGAGGCTATTCACTGGAATTTCCGAACACCTGCAAAGTCCAAAATCCAGTAAGTAAGTAAGCAAGTAAGCACCATCAACAGATTAATTAGCAAGTTTCTCATTGATTCAACTTACTACAGTCAGTGTGAAACAACTTATCTTAAACACAGACAAGAGAAACCATGAATGGGATGGGAATACAATTACAAATAACATTTCCATTCGTTCGTAACATACATAGCAAAATAATAATAATATTAATAATAAGCGTAATTACACATTGATTCAAAATTGATACAAAACTTTAAAGAAATTTAAATTTTTTTTTAAAAATTGCAATTCGTTTCGGAGGACCTCCGCTGAACCCCTGAGACTGGCTCACTGAACCCCTGGGGTTCGGTCGAACCCAGGTTAAGAACGACGAGTTTAGGAGGCGATAGCGGAGATAGCAGACAGACGGAGCTGATTACAATATCCCCCAGTTTAAAAAAAAGCGTGCGGATAACGATGTAGATTTTATTTCAAGAATTATGTCTCCTTGTCTTTTAATAATCAATGAAAGGAAGGTTGGACTGTCTGGACAATTGGCCAATGCATGCAAGCAAAGTAGTGGGTGCAGCCAGCCATTGGACATCAAATGTTCCCGGTGGTACATACACAAAAATAGTTCTGAACAATGAGGAAATCAAGTTTCCACGATCATTGGCTGGATGGAGTTGATTACAAGCTGTGGTTGACTGCAGATAAGAAAGATAATCAACGAGCATACTGTGGAGTGTGTGATCGTGGGCTTGATGTATGAAATGTGGGTGAAGCGGGTGTATAGGGTCACATGGCTGGAGCAAAACACGTGGAAAAATTGGGGAAACTAATTTTGTGAGATCCCACGACATAGCTACTTTCATCAGTTCTTCAGTGAAAAGTGACCCATGCGATATATAACTTTTGTTTGTAAAAACCATTTGGTGTTTTTGGTAGTTTTATGTTCGTCATTACTACCTACTAAGGGCACAAACTATTTGTAAGGGCACATACGTCTGTTGGTGAAGGTTGGTGAAGGATTGGTGAAGAACATTCAATTTTTTTGAGTGTTTTGTTGATGGAATGGCATGCAATAAATTACATTTGATTTTGTGTTCATCTTCTTATTAGTCCCCTACCGGCGTACGCCGGAGGGGACTATAGGTTTGCACGCCGTCCCTCCGTCCCTCAGTCCGTCACACAAAGAACAGTTTTCTGGACTTTTTTTTCTAAACTCTTAATGCTAATGATTTCAAACTTGGTACATGGTTTCCTCATGATAAGTTACAGGTAAAGTTCGAACTTCACGACGTTTCGATCATTTTTGACAAAGTTATGGCACTTTGAACTTTGGGAATTCTGATAATTCTGATGCTTCTTAACTCAGTGCCATTTTAAGTTTTAATTTCCTTTAAAAAAGATTTTCTCTGCAATAATAGGACAGATTGAGATCAAATTTTCACCATAGGAGGGACTCGGTCTGTAGAATATTTTAATGGTAATTATGACGTCACAGGTCACGTGGTTCGGCCGCCATATTGTTTTTCGTGAAAACACGAAAACCCCTTTTTCTCTGCAACGGCTGAACAGATCGAGGGCAACCTTTGCAGGCAGAATCGCATACCCATGACGAACAAAAAAGTCAGCGAGCATGACGTCATGCATCACATGGTTTCAGAGTTATGACGTTTTTAAGCATGAACCTTTAAAACCAAGCTCCTCCCTCATTTTTGATCCAATCAAGGGGAAACTTCACAGATCTGTTCAGCGTGTCAGTCGACTAAAATGTCCTTTTGGAATTTACGATAGGGCGCGTGGTTTGGCAGATATCGTTAATTAAACGAAAATATTTAAAAAATGGATATCTCTTGTTTATTCCAGAGTTCTCCTCAAGCCGCACCGCGCGCCCTCAGCCTCATCTGTGAACATCAAAAGCGCGACACAGCGCGCGCTTTCGGGAGGGGCGGAGCCAAGCCGAGCAACATATATATATATATATATATATATATATATATATACATACATCGATCATTGATCGTGAACCGGAAAATAGAATAAATTACTGATATTTAGCGACTCGAAAGGTTCTTTATCAACAACTTAATTTCTCGTGCTTCTGCTGACCTGTCTGCAAGGTGTATAGATCGAAGTCCCGAGTGCGAATCACAGGTGAGTCCGTCCTGAGGTAATTAGCGATTGGGAACGATTCAGAACCTGTGGATAAATAACCCTTGAAAAATTCCCCAATAGTTTTCCGTACGACAGACTGCCGGTAGGGGACATGTATTGCAGCGCAATACTCAGAATGCTTGTTTTAGTTTGGTATATTGTAGGTATTATATTGAGCTTCTGTTAATTTTAACTGATGGTGGCTAAAACAAGAAATAACTTTTTCCCATTCCCATTCACCCACAGCACATGGACAAGTTTATTTTCTGAAAGTTCCATTGGGAATGCAGCCAAAACCTGTTCGGTAATCAGCTATTTTTTGGTTGTAAACTCGAAGCTCGTGGAAGGGTTAGACAGAACAAACCAGAACACTAGAACGGTACACAGCATACCCCTCCCAGGCTGAACAATTTACGTTTTGTATCCCACTGATAGGCCGGATCTGGATTCGGACTGAACCAAAATCTAATCGGCTTGTTCTTGTCACCTAACCAACGCATTCACCTAGTTTTGTCATAAGTCATCCATAACTTTTTCAAATATAATTTTATATATCGCTTTTCACCCGATCTCTCAATGGTGAAGAATCACTTAAAATTAAATAATTCTGGTATCCGAATACATATTCAGATCTTTACCAAAATTTAATCGATTCGTCGTTGTCACACACCCAACCTGTCCACCAAGTTTCGTCCAAATCCATCTATAACTTTTTGAGATATAGTGCTATGTATCGGTTTTAGCACTATCACTGAATGGTTAAAAATCACTTAGAATATTCTACTAGATGGATCCGAATCCACATCTTCACCAAAATCTAATCATTTCGTCATTGTCATATACACTTCCTCTGTGCTCAATTTCGTCCGAATCCGTCCACAACCTTTTGAGATATCCTGTTCACAAACGGACAAATAAACAGACAGGCAGGGGTAAAAACATAACCTCCCTCCACCATCGGAGGCGGATGTAATAACAGAACAAGAAGAACATCGTGGAAAGGGGAGAAACATCAACAGCAAGATCGAGGGGCAGGATACGGGGGGGGGGGGGGGGATACCTTTTATATGCAGGAGCAAGGCTCATGGAAGAGAAAGATAGAATTGACAGTGAGACAAACATCGAGGGAATGATGAGCAGGAAAGAGGAAATGGACGAAGGGAGGAAACAGTGAAACTATCAAGTGAGACAGTTGTGTTAGGAAAGGTGAATGGGGGTAATAAAGATCATGTGTCAAAATTGGGGATGACAGGATGGTGGTGCACTGCTCGCTTAATGGCCTAGATGGAAGAGTAAGATGGAACTGCTGTTCCATAGTCTGGAGAAGCGAGGAGTTGAGGTGTTGTGCAACTTCTGTGAAGATCACAAGGTGCTGATGTTTCGGGCTTTGCCCTTCGTTCTTTGTTGCTTCTGATGAAGTGTAAAGGGCGAAACTTGATCCTTCATTGAGGATAGCTGTAACCATTTTATTCTTGTTTTTATTACCTGGGCCACCAACGCACAGTTTTGTGCTGGAATAATTATAGCAACTACGTACATTGTGGTTAATATGACATGGAAGATGCTAGACTTATCCTCGAAAAGGCGTGGAATTTAATAAGGTGTATGAACCCTGATTTTGGTGCTGCTGTGAGTATCCTGGTTTTATAATTTTTTGGACCATCCCTTGCGTCCCTTGTGTATACCCCACACGGAATAAAGCAATGTCAAAGCAATATCGACAAAAATCAATATCTTACATACTAACCGGATACTTTTGGCTGACCTGAAGAATACCCAAGAGAAATAACTCCAGTATGTTGGAGCCACAACATCATCTCAAAGTTAGAGCTATTCTCATCACACATAAATCCCTTCAATTAAATAACCTTCAAAAATCCTTGTAGACGATAAATTAGGACATGATCGTTATGCATTGTATGCATTTGCCTCTAGAATTGTCAATTCGTTCGGCTGTTCACTCCGATGACGACTCGTATATTCATTCTGACAACTTATCACAATGTTCTGGACGAGGTCGAGCAAGCACCGAGGGCTCGTTGCAAGTAACACTCATCCTGCACAAGATATTAATTTTCTGGTTCTTTCCCACGTTTGCAGAAAGGCCTTTTTGCCTTTTTGTCCTTCTTTTACCTTTTTTGTCTTTGCCTTTTTTCCCCTTTTTTTTCGTTTTTGGTTTTTTTGCCTGTGTATCCCCCGAGCCAGACTTCCTAATTTCCGTCTGTGAACCTCTGCACAGTATATAAGCATTGAGGTTTTCTCTCTGTGGTTTTCATAAACGGCCACCTGTGAAGTGGAGAACACGGAGTGCGATGTTGAGCTAAAACTTGCATGTCATCTTTTCTTCATTGTATCTGCAGGAAACAGTCGGGAGGCTGGAGAATGACGAGGCTCGGAGCGAGAAAAACGTTCGCCATTCTCAACGTCGTAGCGAAATCGCACGCTGGACGTGCTGAAACCGCTTCGAGTGTCACGGTCAGTGAACGGAGGACAAAGGTTCATTATCCACTGTGCATGAGGAAAGACACAAGGCGTACTTTGCAAATTCTCAGAAACAGCGGCTGACCCTATATGAATGGCTGGATTTCAATGAAGGCCCGATTCCCCAAAATTCCAATATACTGAATTCATTATTTTTGTCTTTGTTGCTGGTGCCTGATTAAATTTATGAAAACCATAATCCCAGTAGGATTTAATCATACCACCCAGCATTTTCCCCTGTTATAGCCTGGATAATTTCCCATATGGGCCTCTCCCTGAAGCTACCTGCATGGATGAAGAAGGAAGTAAATAACCTCATGTGATTCCTAACGGATTTGAGCTCAATTCAGTTTCAAAACATTTACAGCACGAAAATATATTTTTATTAATGGCAACTGCCCCCAGTGTGTAATTCAGAAGTGTGCTCTGGAATTTGTATAGGGGAGTTTGATGGGGAGGATATAAGAATTATATAATAACTACTTTGTCCAACAAAATTCCATTTTTCAAAATCAGTAACAACTACAGACTTTCAAAAATAATACAGTTAGATCAAATACTCCAATGATATATATTTTATTTTTCAATAACCAAATGTATATTATTAGAAAGAAAATATTTAATTTATAATTGACTGTGTACTTGTATTTTAAAAAAAATATTGAACTGTTATAATAATTTCGTTATGGAACATTTGGAATGGTCCACGGCCGCCATCAATTACTAAAAGGAGAAGCATGCGTCTGTCCATCTGCGTGTATATCCGTCATGTTTACGATAATAAATATGGTACCGTTGGAAAGCTAATACTACATTTACTTCGAATAAAAATTTGTGTCAATTTAAACATAATGATGCCCGTTTTAAAAGCCATCTGTCAGGCATTGAAGAAGAAGAAGTGGGGATTATTAGCTTATTACAGTGGTCTCAACTCCCAACGGTAACATTTTTAGAATTCTATGACAGCAGGAAACCTATAAAATAAAGTGTGACAGGATATAGAAAAAGGACAATATGAGGACACAAAATTATATTAAGTAATACTTCACTAAGCACTTCAACTGTCATGCCAGCTGGCTCGGTGTGGGTACCTATCACACCAGCCATGGCATCTCAGCAAAGGACTTCTGCGACTCATTGAGACTGACACAATCTGTCAATTTCCCGACCCGGATCTCAGTCAAAGGTCATCATCTCTTTTAGACTTGGTTATGACAAACTTCCCTGCAAATTTCTGCTGTTCTTCTTCTGCTCCAATCGGTTCATATAATCATTTACTTGTTAAAGTGGACATCTCTTTGGCCATTCTCAGAGAGCCTCCTTAGCGTCGACGAGTCTGGCATTTCACTCAGGCCGACTGGCACGGCCTTCAAGCAGCCATCAATCATCTGGACTGGTCTCCCATCTCTACTGTCTCTGACATCAACTCATCCTGGGAATTATTCCAAAGTAAACTGCTCTCTCTCATGCACAGATTTATCCTATCTCGTCTTCAGTTGTCATACCCTTCCTCCCGTCCATGGTACACAAAATCTTGTGGTGAGGTAGTTGCCCGGAAACAACTTGCCTTTGCCTCCTGGAAGGCAAATCCAATGGAAAGCAATCTCGTTTCCTTTCACAAAGTCTGGAACAAGTGTGTGTCTACCCTCAGGAGGGCCAGGAAACAATATCTCTCTACTCTCAAGACTGAACTCTCAAACCTGTCTCCCTTCTCCAAATCCTGGTGGTGTCTCGTCAAATCTGTTTCTGGTGTTTGTTCCCCCTCCATCCGCTCCCTTACCTCAAACGACACAGCTGACTCCGCACTTGAAAAAAGCTGAATGCTTCAACTCTGTGTTTGCCTCAAAATCTGTGTCCCAAAACCATCGCTCTCTGTTCCCACCTTACCCAGTCATACGCAGCTGCTCCTGGACTACGCATCCTTATCTCCTGACAAGGTGGAGAAGTTTCTGTCAAACCTCCACTGATTCTGCAACTGGACCAGACGGCATCAGCCCACAGGTCCTAAATTCCTGCTCTTCCGCTCTATCTCACCCTCTCTCAATTCTCTTCACCCTCTCTTTTGCTCAAGGTCATCTGCAATCTGCTTGGAAATCGGCAAACATTACCGCTTTACATAAAAAGGTGCAAAAACAGATCCTTGCAACTACAGACCAATCAGCCTGATCCCAATCATCAGCAAGGTCATGGAATCCATCATTGCTTCTGATATTAAATCTTTCCTCTTCTCCAATGGCTTGATCTCTGATCATCAATTTGGATTCAGACCAGGTTATTCTACTCTGGACATGCTGCTTCTGCTGTCTCAACAATGGATGGGGCCCTCAACGCCAACCAGGAAATCAGACCTGTCTCCCTTGACATAGTCACGTGAAACAGTAAGTACACCCCATGTAAAGTTTTGACTTTTTCAACATATTTCAACATACAGCTATTTGATCTTCATTTCATTAATATTGATAGATAAAGGTGATATAATATAACAAATATCATGAAACATTTATATTTTGTAATCCATTGTATAATTTAAATAAACATAAATGCAAATTTCGCATGTGGAAAAAGTAAGTACACCCCAACATTTATCACTACTTCAAAAACCTAAAATAAGAATCAGGTGCACCAGTCAGGTGCAAATGATTAGAACATCGTTAGAGAGGATCTTGGAGGAACCTGCCTTATTTAAACCTCAGACATTTAGTTTGGTTTGCTCTTTGATGTTGAAGTGTACGGCATCACCATGCCGAGATCAAAAGAGCTCTCTGAGGCCTTCAGAAAGAAGGTTATAGATGCCCTTAGAGTCTGGGAAGGGATTTAAAAAGATCTCCAAACAATTTCAAATCAATCATTCGACTGTCCGGAAGATCATCTACAAGTGGAGAAGATTCCAAACAACTGCCAACTTATTCAGGCCAGGCCGCCCCAGCAAGTTCAGCCCGAGAGCAGACCGCAAGATGCTGAAAGAAGTCTCTAAGAACCCCATAATGTCATCACGGGACCTACAGGTAGCTCTTGCCACTGTTGATGTCAAAGTGCACGAGTCTACCATTAGAAAGAGGCTGCACAAATTTGATATACATGGGAGGTGTGCCAGGAGGAAACCATTGCTGTCCAGAAAGACCATCAGGGCAAGACTAAAGTTTGCCAATTAACACCTCGGCAAAGACCAGCACCTCTGGAACAATGTGCTCTGGACAGATGAGTCAAAGGTAGAGCTATTTGGCCACAGTACCAGAAGACATGTTTGGCAAAAACCAAAGACAGCATTTGACCACAAGAACCTGATACCAACTGTAAAGCATGGTGGTGGAAATATTATGGTTTGGGGCAGCTTTGCTGCATCAGGGCCTGGGCAGCTCACCATCATATAATCCACTATGAATTCTTCATTGTACCAGAGGGTGCTTGAGGATAATGTGAGGCCATCTGTTGGAAAGTTGAAGCTCAACCGAAGGTGGACCTTGCAACATGGCAATGACCCTAAACATACCAGTAAATCCACCAAGGAATGGCTGAAAAGAAAGAAATGGAGGGTTCTGGAATGGCCAAGTCAAAGCCCGGATCTAAGTCCCATCGAGATGTTGTGGGAGGATTTGAAACAAGCTGTGCATGCAAGAAACCCTTCAAACATCGCACAGCTGAAAGAATTCTGAATGGAGGAGTGGGCAAAAATTTCTCCCAGTCGATGTCAGAGACTGGTAGACAGTTTTAAGAAACGCCTACTTGAGGTTGTTTCTGCCAAAGGGGGCAATACCATATATTAGAGCCAAGGGTGTACTTACCTTTTCCACATGCGAAATTTGCATTTATGTTTATTTAAATGATACAATGGACTACAAAATGTAAATGTTTCATGACATTTGTTATATTATATCACCTTTATCTATCAATATTGTTGAAATGAAGATCAAATAGCTGTATGTTGAAATATGTTGAAAAAGTCAAAACTTTACATGGGGTGTACTTACTTTTTCACGTGACTGTATCTCGTGCCTTCGATACGGTCTGGCACCACGCTCTCATCACCAAACTATCCTATGGTATTCATGGAAATATCCACGCATGGCTTGCGGACTTCCTCTCTGGTCGCAGTCAACGTTTGGCCCTGAATGGAATTCTCCCCTTCGTGTTCAGGCTGGAGTTCATCAAGGTAGTGTTCTGGGCCCTGTGCTTTTCTGGTCTTCATCAATGATCTTTCTGACTCTGGAAAATCCTCTCTATCACTTTGCTGTTGACTCCACTCTCTGCCGCTCCATTCTCATCCCTCAGATCAGCAGTCTGCAGCCTCTTCACTCTCTGCAGACCTGGACAAAACCACAAACTGGTCAAATAAGTGGAACACGTCTTTAAATCCTGACAAATCTCACACTCTTACTATATCTCTCCGAAAAGACCGTCTGGAAAACCATCCCATCTACTTTCTCAACAATCCTCTTGAATAAGTTCTGTCGCTCAAGCTTGTCGGTCTCACCATCTGCCATGATCTTTCCTGGGAAAACCACATTTCCAAGCTGGCCTCCAAAGCCAGTCACCGACTGGGCATCCTCCATCGTGCAAAGTCCTTACTTGGCACCTCTGAGCTCCTCACCACATACAAAGCTTTCATCGGCAGCTTGATGGAATACTGCTCTCCCCTCTGGGCTGGTGTCCTGCCTCACACCGAGCTTGGCTTCACGCTGTAGAAACCAAAGCTTTCATGATCATTGGTATCTCCCCTGATGAAGCTCATTCTGAGGGCCTTTTACTCTGTCACCGCAGGCAGGTTGGTGGTCCTTCTTTCTTCTACCGACTCCTCTCTGGCCTAGCTCCCCCAGCTCTGACTGTGCTGTGTCCCCAAAATATTTCTGCAGGATGCACAAGAACTGCCAGCAACCCTTTTCTGGTGAAACTGCCAAAATCAAGACTCTCTGCTCACCTTCACTCTTTTATTCTTCTTTTTTCCTGCCTCTGGAACAAACTCCCACACTCTCCTCAATCCCTCTTCTCCCTCCAGGGCTTTGAAACAGCTGTTCACCACCATCTCTTATCTTCCCACATCCAAAACCTTGATCTTTTCTACCTCCGTTAATACACCCCAAATCAACCTCTTTCAATCTCCGACTTCATTCCTGAAATTCCTCATCGTGTCAATTTGTTTTATACTGTGTACCCCTTCTCTCGCCCCCCCCCCCCCCAGCCCTCTCCCTTCCACATATCTCCCGATGTCCCTGTTCTCTACTGTTGTGCTTGTGTGCTTCCCTGTCTATCCCCATTTTTTGTCTCCCCCTCCCTTTATCATCTTTTATATGTCCGTTTATGTTTTTGTGTTTTATGTGATAATCCTTGATATAATGTGCTAGCTCTTACATGGCTCTTACACGAGCTTCGATCTTGCATACAAAAAAAAGCAACATAAAAATATATAAATAAATTCACTGAAAAAGCAAACAAAACAACAACTATCATAACCACCATCATGACAGCAGTAAAAAGAACAATTATGTTGTATAAAAAAAAGATTTTTTTCATGTACTTCACTTCATTTTACATCCTCATTAACACTCAGATAGATGTGCAATATGTTTGTGAAGTACAACATGCTGTCTTTTGTTTAAAGCTGTCAGTGAAGAGGTGGGTAAGCACACCTAGTACAATTACCCCATGCGCGAGAAGCGAAAAGCGGAGTTAAGCAATCGGGTGCGTACGTACGTAGGTGTCTGCTTTTTGTTAAGAGTGTACATCAAAAACTGTTCAAGGGATGAAAGTGAAACTTTACCACATGTTACATGACCATTTGATAGAGTGACCCCAAAAACCCAAAAGACCCCAAAGCCCCAGAGAACCCAAAATACTCAAAAGACGCTTAAAGACCCCCGATTACCCTTAAAGACCCCCCAAAAACCCTTAAATACCCCGTGTCTGCATTTTGTTAAGAGAGTACATCGAAAACCGTTCAATGGAAGAAATTGAAACTTTACCACAAGTTATATGACCATATGATTTATGATATAGTACATATTACATGGATGATGCCCGCCTCTTTAAAACTTACATGGTAAATTAAACAAAGCCTAATGCCCAAAGTCAATGCCACTTCCTCGCATCAGAAATTAGAATCATTGTAATTGCTTCAGCCTTTATTGTGCTCGGTTGTTGAAATAAAGCGAAGAAGAAGAAGTAGTACAATTTGGCGTTTAAACGATCCCCCGATTTATACTTTAGCGATCTATTCTGGTGTCTTTATCAGTCTTGGTAGATTTGCAGACACTTGAGAACGAAAATAAAAGCCTCTTTGTAAAGGCTTATTAATGTACTCTATAGCAGACTTTTCAAAGTATATTTTGTGCACATTTACCTCAGAAGTGTAGATGGATGCAATTACAAATTTTCCGCCTCAAAAAAGTGCCGCTCTGGGCGGACGCCTTGTCTGATCAACGCGAAGCTCTAATTGACCAATTACCCATGGGAAATCCAGTTTGATAAAAGTGAAGTCATTGGACACGTGGTCTGGCAGCCATATTGGATTTTTAAAAAACAACTAAAAAAAACAGAAGAGTTGGCTCATACCAAATCCTTCTCAAGACTGTGCAGTGCAAGTATTCTATGAATGCCATCCAGTTTAACTGTAGCATTATACAACTATCGGGGATGCCTCTTTACACTTATTGGAAATTTAACGTCAGACTTCTAGAAGATCATTTATTTAAAGAAGCCTTTCGTGTCTTTGGACCGTTCTGAGCACAAATAAATCTTCTTTCCCCTCCATTAGTTTGTGGTGGGATAACCTTAAAGCTCAGATCCAGGTATTTTGTCAGAAATTTAATTCATATAGCACAAACGATAAACACATCACAATGGCTTGCTTGGAATCAGACATCTTACGGTTAGAGAAAAAATTGGCAAATCAGGGTAACGAAAGAAACTACCAGTTGCTGCTCGAAAGGAGGGCCCAGGTGAAGGGATTTACTCCAGGAAAAGGCAGCAGGTACACTCGTAAGACTGAGAATACAGAATTTAAAAGTTTTGGATATGCCAAGCAAGTCCTTCTTTCAGTTAGAAAGTGTAAACAAGCCATCATGGCTTATATCTACTGTTTTAGACCCAAGAGGGAATATTCTTCATAATCGGGATGATGTAAGATTGCATATACAGACTTGGCATTTAATATGGAATATTTTTTTTTTCTTGACTTGGGTTTAATTTCTTAACTCAGTATATCAATCTGGTGAATTTCTTTTACACGTTGGTGATTTATTTGTTAAAAGAACAATGTCACTGATTGTCTGTCGCAGCAAGACGTCAACAACAGGATTATATCACAGGTGGCATGGCAAAATGTATGGACAGGTGCATTTGATGATTGGCTTCACAGTCGGGTATACAAGGGTTGTTGCGTTCTGTATTAGTGGAAAACAACTGCTGCACGTCTCCAAAAGTTATTGCCGCTTCCTATGGAGATGGTCCATCAACTCGACAATGCTGTTTGTCATGGAGTGGTGGCTTTACGAAATTACGGCATGAAACAGCGTGCTATTGCTCGGCAGTATGGCATCACTCAAGGTCAGGTGTCAAAGATCCTGAAACTAAATGCTCAGAGTGGTGTCCCTACTCCAATACCGAGGCCAGGACGTCCCCACAGAACCACAAGGAGTGATGATCGCCAGCTGCACCGGTTAGTCCGCAATGGCCGTACCAAGTCAGCTAATCGGCTTAGGGCTGAGTGGCAGCAACTGACAAATGTGCCTGTATCCAGAAGGCTAGTCAACCAACGACTGGTTCAAGCAGGCTATCGTGCCAGGCGTCCCCTGAGAAAGCCACGCCTGACCAGACAACACCGCCATCGCCGATTTCAGTGGGCCAGAGAGCACCGTCAATGGCAGCCAGGACACTGGAATCACGTGATCTTCAGTGACGAGTCTACATTTCTGGTCTATCGTCAAGATGGCCGCGTCCGAGTGCGCAGACAAGTGCATGAAGCCTACAACAAAGATTGTATAGTGCCAAGGGTCCAAGCTGGAGGTGGTGGGGTGACCGTATGGGCTGCTTTTCATGCAGGGGGCAAAACTGACCTGGTTGTTCTGAATGGAAACCTGAACCAGTTCAAGTACAGGGCCATTTTGGAAGAAACATTGCTTCCATTTGCTCGTGCAGCCTTTCGAGTAAACTTTGTCTTCCAAGTTGACAATGCACGGCCTCATCGTGCTCGCATGATCCAACACATTTCTTGCTGACCGTGGTGTAGAGCATATGGAGTGGCCTGCCATGTCCCCGGATATGAATCCGATACAGAACTTGTGGGCAGAATTAACGCGTCAAATCGACCACTTGGACCAGCAGCCGACCTCTGTGCGTGAATTGCAGCAGGCTATTGTCACTGCATGGCAAGCGATTCCTGTCCAAACCTTGGCAAATATCGTGAACAGCATGCCTCAACGTGTACGTGCTCTCCTGAATGCTCGTGGGGGTTACACGAAGTACTGAACTGTAATTTTACTGTCCGTAATCCCAGTCGTAATTTAACTTTTGTATTTGTTTAAAAATTTTTGGCTAATGTGCAAAATAAAGAGATACTTCTGGAAAACGTACAGAAGTTTATCACAGTACTGTCCATGAATTGAGTTCGATATCAGTTTACATCACTTTCAAGGATCAATTTTGTTTGAAATGTCAAATGTGGTTTTTGTTTCTTTTAAAGGTCACATTAACAAAATCTAGAATAATTTCAACATAATTCCAATTAACTTTTGGTTCTAAAACATCTTGAAAAGTAAGTTCACCCCCACAAAAAAAATATTCCATATTAAATGCCAAGTCTGTAATTGATTTCTTTTCGGATCTCTTTGAAAACAAAACTGTTTCTAATGAAATGAAGAATCGCTTAACTTCTCACTTCCCATCCCTAACTGAGGCTCAGCCTCTGGAGCTGGATGTTCCTACTACCCTTCCGGAGCTAACCCATGTGCTTGCTGAGATGGATTCTGGAAAGGTCCCAGGTATAGATGGCTTGCCTGCTGAATTTTTTCAGCATTTTGGGACCTTTTGGGCCCAGAGCTGCTCAATGTTCTGCATGCATCCCTTCTGTCCGGAAAAATGCTGCTCAGCTTCAGAAGAGCAGTAGTGTGCCTACTGCCAAAGACTGGTGATCTCCGCCAGGTGAAAAATTGGTGACCAATTTCATTATTGTGCACGGACTATAAACTGTTTTCCAAGGTACTCGCAAACCGGTTAAAGAAGGTCATCGGTGATCTGGTTTTACCTGACCAGAGTTGTGCAATTCCCGGCAGAGCCACCTACGACAACATATTTTTAATCAGAGACCTGATAGATGGTCATTGTGTTAAAGATGATTTGGGAATGGTCTGTGTTGATCTCGAAAAAGCTTTCGATAGTATTGACCACAAGTTTATGTGCCACGTGATGGAAGTATGTGGCCTAGGTATAAGGTTTAGAGCCTACATTGCCTTGTTGTATACCAACATATTTAGCTTAATCAAAATCAACAACGAGCTTTGTTCACCCATAAAGGTTCAGAGAGGGGTAAGGCAAGGTTGCCCTGTTTCTGGATTATTATTTGCTCTTACTTTGGAACCCTTTCTTATTGCATTAAGAAGAAATATTTCTGGAATCATTCTTTCTCCCGGAAGTCCTCCCTTAACCCTATCTGCCTATGCTGATGATGCCTGTATTTTCATTTAAAAAACAAATGTGTATTGATGCTCTTGTTAAGTGCTTGATGGAATTTAAACTTGCTTCTTCTCTAAAATGTAATTCGAAGAAAAGTAAGGCATTATGGTTCCCCTCTCAAAAAAATCGCTTGCCTGGGTCATTGCCATTGCCACCACCCTTCCTTCCTGGAGAGTGAGAGTGGGGAAATGATGGCATGAAATACTTGACGGAAGCATGAAAAAAACAGACGGAAGCCAAACAGTTCAATCTTAGTTTCATCAGGCAACAGAATCTTGTTTCTCACAGTCTGAGAGTCCTTTAGGTGCTTTTTTGGCAAACTCCAAGCGGGCTTTCGTGTGTCTTTCACTGAGGAGAGGTTTCCGTCTGGCCACTCTGCCATAAAGCCCAGATCGGTGGAGTGCTGCAGTGATGGTTGTCCTTCTGGAAGTTTCTCCCATCTCCACACAGGATCTCTGGAGCTCAGCCAGAGTGACCATCGGGTTATTGGTCACCTCTCTTACCAAGGCCCTTCTCCCCCGATTGCTTAGTTTGGCGGCCATCTCCAGGAAGAGTCCTGGTTGTTCCAAACTTTTCCCATTTAAGAATTATGGAGGCCACTGTGCTCTTGGGAACCTTCAATGCAGCAGAGATTTCTTTATGAGCTTCCCCAAATCTGTGCCTCGACACAATCCTGTCTCTGAGCTCTGCAGGCAGTTCCTTCGATCTCATGGCTTGGTTTTTGCTCTGATATGCATTGTCAGCTGTGAGACCTTATATAGACAGGTGTGTGCCTTTCCAAATCATGTTCAATCAATCGGATTTACCACAGGTGGACTCCAATCAAGGTGTAGAAACATCTCAAAGATGATCAAGAGAAATGGGAGGCACCTGAGCTAAATTTCAAGTGTCATAGCAAAGGGTATGAATACTTATGTCAATGTGATATTTCAGTTTTTTCTTTTTCATAAATTTGCAAAAACTTTCGAAAATCCTGTTTTCTCTTTGTCATTATCGGGTATTGAGTGTAGATTGATGAGGGAAAAAATGAATTTAAACGATTTCAGCATAAGGCTGCAACATAACAAAAAAAGTGAAGGGGTCTGAATACTTTCTGAATGCACTGTATGTATATATGTATATATATATATATATATATATATATATGTTTACGTTTTGTTTCCTCGAGTAGACCAGAATATCACAATACAGAATCACATTTAATCAAAATCGTCCATCCACAACTTTTTGAGATATCCTGCTTTGTATTGTTTTTGTCCCTATTTCCCAATGGTGAAGATTCACTTTCCAAATTATCCTTACCGGATCCAGATCTTCACCAAAAAGTTTATCATTTCGTCCTTGTCACATACACTACCTCTCTGCCAAATTTCTTCCGAATCCGTCCACACCTTTTTTGAGATATCTTGTTCACAAACAAACGGACAGACAAACGGACAGGGGTGAAAACATTACCTCCATCCATCTTTGGTGGCGGAGGTAACAACAACAACAACAACAACAACAACTATAGCATTGTGCTAAAACTTGATACAACATAATTGTATCTATAAGAAAATTACACACATGCTCAATTAATTCATCTGGATGAGAAAAAGGAAACAATTGGAGGCTTTCTTTATTCAAAACAATCACGAGTCCATAAAGCCAGTTTATTGTTCTGCAGAGGTCGGGTAAGACAACCTTCCTTCTGAGTGTGAAATCCCCAATAAAAGCGGGATTAAAGTTTGATATCCACTCCCAGCTAGGAATAGGATTCAGAGGAAGTTTCAAGTTAAAGGTTAAAGTGCAGTGGAGCTGGAGGCAATATTGTAATAAACACTAATTTTTTTAAACAGTGCTGCCACAGTGTAGAAATTGCTTTGTGCACTGATATGCTGGTTATAAAATCATAATATGTTATGCTCAACCATCCTTTGTGTTCTAATTTTTTTTCCAATTGCTAATTTGCTGCATTGATTAAAATATATCTTTGTGTGACTTGTAGTCAGAAGTGGTTGCTTTTGGTGTTACTTTTGCAATGAAAAAGCGTTTATGAGTTATAGGTTAGCAATGTGTTGTTATATTTTTACCTCCGCCACCAAAGATGGATGGAGGTTATGTTTTCTTTCACCCCTGTCTGTCTGTTTGTTTGTTACTTGGCAAAAAAAACAATTTTTTTGACAAGTATGTTGATCACTCCGGGTTGTGTGTTTGTGTGTTTGTTTGTCTGTCCACTCACTTATACTTGCATACAGGTCACAATCTTAAACCGATCTTCACGAACCTTCACCAAATGGTAGAGTTTGTGGTCTGACAAAATCATATCTATTTTTGAGGTCAAAAGGTCAACATAGGCCAAAGGTCAAACACTTTTTCACAAATTTATAAAACCCTCAATGTTCAACCGATTGACTTGAAATTTGAATAGGATTTAAATATCAGTAAATTGCATTCAACTACAAACTATTTTTTTGAGATCAACATAGGCCAACAGGTCAGCATAGGTCCAAGGTCAACAACTTTTTCACAAATTTATAAAATCCTCAATTTTCAACCGATTGACTTGAAATTTGAATATGATTTTCATATCAGTTAACTGAATTCAAACAACTATTTTAGATCAACATAGGTTACCAGGTTGAGCCTGGTGTTGGCTTCGTGGTTAGGGTGCCGGCTTGGGATCCTAGGATCCTGAGCTCGAATCCCGGTTGATCGCTGAATTAACGCCAGGGGGATTGACTCAGCCTGTCATCCTTCCGAGGTCGGCAAATTGAGTACCAGTTCACTGGTAATTCCCTGTGTGTCACAAGGGGCGACTAACAGGGTTGGCGGCAGGAAGGGCATCCGGCCGTAAAACATTGCTTCAAAAAGGAGACCAAGGTGCCCGAAAAAGGCCAACCCCCTGCTCTGCAGGGAAAAATGGCCTCTAAAGGTGGTTCTATAGGTTACCAGGTCAACATACGTAGAACCAAGGTCAACCTCTTTTTTCTTTACTAATTTCTAAAATCCTCAATTTTCATCTGATTGACTTGAAATCTGAATAGGATTTGTATATCAGATTGCTGAAACCAACCACCAACTATTTTTGAGATCAACAAAGGCGAAAAGGTCAACATAGGCCTACAGGTCAACATAGGCCAAATATCTAAAATTGTAAATTTTTATCCGATTGACGATTTGCATATCAGGTCACTGAATTCAACCATCAATTATTTTTGAGGTAAAAAGGATGCAACTACTTTGTTCTCTTTTGCAAAGTGTCACTGCATGAGTGATGTTTCATTTGTTTGTCTGTCTGTCTTTGAACAAGATATCTCAAAAAGTTGTTGGTGGATTCGGACGAGATTTGGCAGAGAGGTAGAGTATGTGACACAGACGAAATGATTAGATTTTGGTGAAGATCCGGATTCGGATCCGGCTACTAAAATTTTAAAGTGTTTCTTCACCATTGGGAGATACGGCCAAAACGATACATAGCAGGATATCTCAAAAAGTTATGGACACATTTGGACGAAACATGGTAGAGAGGTTGTGTGTGTGACAAGGACTAATCGATTCGATTTTGGTGAAGATCTGAATTGATTCTTCACCATCGAGGGATCGGGCGAAAAGCGATATATAACATGATATTTAAAAAAGGTATGGATGACTTATGACTACACTAGGCGAATGAGTTGGTTGGGTGACAAGAACAAGCTGATTAGATTTTGGTTCAGGTCCGAATCCAGATCCGGCCTATCAGTGGATACAAAACTTAAATGTTCAGCCTGGCGGAGGTATGCGCTCTACTGAGTGCTGTTCTAGTTTATTTCAGTGAATACCTTTTCCCTGCTTGCATGCCTACATTGTGGATATGACCAATGAGTTTTAGACAATATTGATTCAGCTGATAATTGTTGGAAAGAACTGAATTATAGCGTTGGAAAAGTGTGGCAAATGTCAGGAAGGGAAGGAAAATGATGTAAATCTATCAAATGAATGTGCATCTCAATATGAGGGGGTGGAGCAAGACCATATGTGAGTGAGCTTGTTCTCAAAAAGCTTGTGAAAAACTCAAAAACCATCAACTTGCTTGCAGTGAGAGAGCAGCCAACCGTGCTCATTAGCTCCCGACTAAAATATGCTGATGATACTTGGAATTTTATATTTTATTGATTCAAGAAGTGCTTGACCGGACACAGGATGACAGGTCAACAATAAGGAAGTGAACAATGTAATGTTCCAATTGAAGGCTCTTGCACTGTTAATAATGATTCTGTACCTGGTTGAAAATACATCAGCAGAAAAAAAAAACCTGAAGATATGGTGTGCCCGAGAGAAATGGTTGCAAGGCCATCGAGCACTTGAGACTCCTGAGACTGCCAGTATTGATCTAAAAAAAATATATATACAATCCAGGATGATTTGCCTGGTGGCTTTCTAGGGACAAAAAGTAGAAATATTAGACTTACTTGGGTTGGAGATAATGTTCCAGGTGGTTTAACAATTTCACTAGACTTTAAGCTTCGTCACACATTTGAAGACCGATGGCCACGACATGTACATCGGCCTTAGCCAGAAGGCTCAACGGAATTATTGAAAAGTACAATTGTCAGGGGAACATCTGTGGACTATAATGGCATCAAAAGGACCAAGATTGGTTTTAACAGTGCCCAGTTAGAATGAGTGAAGGAGATTTCAAAGGAAAAACAAGCAAAAGAGACGTTGTTGTGGAGAGTCATTTCCCTGAGGGCGATGGTCGATAGGGGACGTTGCAGAAAGATCACCACAAAGTGCTGCCTGGAACCGGGCCAGGCTTGTCAAAAGGAAGATGAAAACGGTGTTTATACTGCTGACCGGCAACATCAATTATCTTAGACTTACAGAGCACATGCAAGCTTGTACAATATGTGATTGCCTTTTTCATCTTCTTGGCCCACAATACAAACGTGCCACCAATGAAACAAGGATTTTTTTTTTTTACAATTATATTCAGCTAAGTTTAAAAGCTGTAATTTTTGCAATTAAAAAGGATGAAATCGAAATATATTTAATTGCTTGGCATTTAAGTCCAATCTTTTATTTATTCATTCTTTTATTATAAATGAGAATGTTATGCAAAGGAAAATGTCTTTAGGGGCTATTTGGAAAACTGCTTCATTCTCATTGGACGTAGAACATTTTAACGGAGGGGTAAAACGATTAGGGGAATCTCAAGGACACACTGAGATGATTTTAAATGTATGTACGTATATATTATATATCCCGAGGTTATCCTGAAGACTCAATAGCTCAGTGTGCTGTCACTGCATTAGTGATGAGGTCGTTGAGTTTGAGTCCTGGGTTGAGTGAGGATTTTTTCACATTAGCCCCAAAATCTTTTCTTTTCTACCCCTGCTAATTCACCCCAGATCCAATTTTTTGAAATTTCAATTTCTTTCCTGGAAGTCCTTGCAGTGTCCATATGGTTTATACCTTTCCCACCTCCCCCCAAGCCCGCTCCCTCCCACAGTTCTCTCGATGTCCTTGCTCTCAAATGTTGTGTTTGTGTGCTTCCCCCTCTCACCCCCACTCCCCTTATTTTGTGTTTTATGTGTCGGTTTGACTTTTTGTGTGATTAATTTTAGCTCTTTCACGAGACTCGATCGTGCATACAAAAAAAGAAAAAAAGAAGAAAAGAATTGATTGCTGTTTATTGAATTAATAATAACAGCTCTGTGGGCAGTCGCTGCATTAGTGATGATGTCCTTGGGTTTGAGACTGTGGTTGTCAGATTTTTTTTTTCCACACAAACCACACACAGGAATTTTCAATTTTATGCATGTTTTTCAATATACAGCATATATACGTGTGTGTGTGTGTGTGTATGTATGTATATATATATATATATATATATATATATATATATATATATATATATATATATATATATATATATATTGTTGCGGATATGAGGCCTGTATTTTTTTGATTGTGTTGTATTGTGGTAAATTGGTGATGATTATTGTTTATTCTGCGCCCCCCTGCCTCCGGAGCTGTGTAAAGGTGAAAGGGCATCCCATAATTAGTCCACAAGCATACACGTCAGCCAAATAATAGAATACCCCTGTTGATAGTTATCTCTTATTCTGTGTTTTAGGGTAAGGCTGTGTCTCCCATTAATTGAAGTACTCCATTGCACCAGTGAAAGAGAATAGATCCCCTTTCATTCCCATCCCCAAAATCTCCATTTCCTTTTACATCCCCTTTCGTCATTGCTGAGCCTCGATTCCCAATTACCTCCCCTCCAAAACCACCATTGAACATGTGCTCGAGTCGGGGAAGAAAGGCGTGCCCGCCCGTTGTCATCAAGGGCGGAGCGAGAGGGTCGCGCGACCAACCAGGGCCGAGGTGAGCACCCCGATGGGCGTGTCCTGAAGGCCGGCGGCTTAATCGCCGGAGGCGTTATAAAGGCGCGCACGCAGGAAGCAAGTGAGTCGGTTGCCAGAGAGAGTCGTGAGTTGGTCGTCAAGAGAGAGAGTCGTGAGGAGTCAGTCAGTGGAGTCGGTGGTCAGTTGGTTGCGGTGAGGAGTCGGTGGTGGTGGTCAGTTGGTTGCGTTGGTTGCGGTGAGGAATCGGTGGTAAAGAGTGAGTGGACCAAGAAAGAGTTGAGGGTTTGGACCAGACGAGTTGGACAAGGCCTGGCAAAGCACGCGACGTCCACAGCAGCCACAACAGCAGCTTGGGGGCCTGAACGGCGGTTTGGAGCAGGGCCGTGAAGGAACGGCGGCTGCTAAACGCGCCGGTTGTGCTGCAGGACCCCCTTGGACCTTTCCTCTCCCTCCAGCCATCCACCTCCTGCCATTCCATCCTTCTTGTGTACGTGAGTTTGTTCTGTTTGTTCTGTCCTGGGTTAATTAAGTCTGTATAAGCTAGTATTTTCACTGTGTCACCTGCGTCTTATGTGCTTGTAAATAAACGTGACTGCTTTCTTTTTGCTTATGTGTGTAAATAGTCAATAAATTCAGTAGTATTTCCAAACCTTTCTTTGCCTTCGTTTTCCTCTTTGCATTCGTCGTTTTAGTCTTTTCCCTCATTGAGCAGCCGCGGTGCGATCTGGTCAACGTCGGGTGGAATCGGGTTCTAATCGGGGAGTAACTGTTCGGTCGCGGTTGGACCATCCGCTCGGCCCATCATACCATCTAAACCGCGATCAGTAACAATATATATATTTATATATATATATATATATATATATACAGTCATCCCTCGCTATATCGCGGTTCACTTTTCGCGGATTCGGTACATCGCGGTTTTTTCTCGCTAGTATATGTAAAATTATATCGCGGATTTTTCGCTATATCGCGGGATTTTGCGGTATAAATGTATTTTTATATACTATTATTTTAAATATTTTTGTGGTAAAATAAGCATTTTCTAGCCTAAAAAATTAAAAAACGTAAAGAAATAAGAAAAATACAGTATTTAAAACATATTACAAGAAATAAAATACTGTACATAGTGTACCGTAGAAGGGTAGACAAAGAGTCGTGCGTATGGAAAACGCCAGTATATTCATCATCGTCATCACCTTCATCGTCATCAGTACTGCACAGCTAATTCATCATCATCTTCATCACGCAAGTTGTAGTATTGAAGAGCCGGGGCTCTTGCTTGATACGGACGAAATGACGGGCAAGACACAAACTCGTCCGAGAAGATATTTATTCTCAAAACCAACTCGGGAACACTGAAAAGCCCATTTATCGGGCTGCATTATAAAGCACAACCAGAAACCGAAAGCCACGCCTCTCAAGCGTGGCGTGCTTCGGTGAATCGGTGGTCACGTGATCAACAGGTGTAGCTGATTATACCCGCAAAGCGCGGCACGCTTTAGCGGTCACGTGACCAGCCACTCTCGCGCCGGGAATCCCCGCCGGTGACGTCACCGGCTGGAGCAAGGAGATTCTGATGCTGGTCTTGCTTGGGGAACCCATGGGTAGCTACAGTATCTTCAATGGTGAGTACCCATTAGAATTTTATATGTTGTTAAAATTACGTATGTTTAAGAGTGTAAAAAGTGTTTAAGAGTATAGGAAGTGTTTATAAGAGTATGGGAAAGGTTAATAAGAGTGTGGGGAGTTCATAATGCTTTAAAATATATATATATATATAAAAAAAAAATATGGTCGCTACTTCGCGGATTTTCGTTTATCGCGGGGGGTTCTGGAACGTAACCCCCGCGATAAACGAGGGTTCACTGTATATATATATATATATATATATATATATATATATATATATATATTATATATATATATATATATATGTATGTATGTATATATGATTACAGCCCGGGGTTCGGGTTTACTACGAGGGAGTTAGCCTCCGTTCCCTCCCGAACTTACCAGACCTGCGGCTGCCGCACACGCATAACTTCGTGCTTAGCAGGTTGCGAACCAGCAAGTACGAACGCCAATTGGTCTGTCGCACGACAGCTTACCTGTACCACATAACAGTCCCAATTGGAGAACGCACTATACCCTCCGGTGGTACACCCCTTTCTTTTGTTCCTCGATGGAAATTTAGACAGCCGGCGTAAACTGTTGGTAACCGCCACGGTAATGCTAATTCTGTTATGGCCAATTGTTAACCTGGGTGCGAGCAATGGCGGATCATTAGAAGAAAAGACTTTCACTGACAGAGAGAAAGGAAACGTTTAACGATTTGATTTATTTACAAATATTTGCAATGTAATTATTCAATAGGAAAGAAAAATGGCCGAGAAGCAGGAACTTAGCTTATTCTACACTTTATTACGACCACTACAAATAAACACCACATGGGCCCAGCACACTTTCACGGAGAGGGGAGGGGAACTAACAAACGTTGGAAACCTGCTAGCACAAAGGCTATGATGCACCGGATGCCTCCCAGCACGGACAGAGTGAGGTTGATCGTCAGCATGGACATGGGCAGGTAAGGTCGTGCACACCTGCACCAAGAGAGAGTCTGGCAGCCAGTAGAGAACAATGAACACGTGCAAAACGAGCAAGTTCAAGGCCTCTTTGTCGTGTCCACGTGCAGCGAGAGGGAGCAGGTAGAGTCCGGCCAAGTGAGCAATCATGTGCAGAGGCTGAGTGAACCTGGCAGAGAGGGAGAATAATCTTGCAGGCACGTACTGAGTGAAGGAGAGAGAGAGAGAGAGAGAGAGAGAGAGAGAGAGAGAGAGAGAGAGAGAGAGAGAGACAGAGACAGAGACAGAGACAGAGACAGACAGAGACAGAGACAGAGACAGAGACAGAGACAGAGAGAGAGAGAGAGAGAGAGAGAGAGTCCAAGAGAGCAAATGCATGTGTGCTGAGTGACAAAGTCCAGGCCTAAGAGAGTCAAAAACGTGTTGAGTGTAACCAGCCGAGAGAGACAGGCCCAGAGAGGACAATGCAGGCACGTGCTCGATGAACAATCGAGGCCGAAGAGAGTGCAAAAACATACACACATGCAGAGGGAACAAAGTCCAGAAACAAGGAGAGTCAATAATGCAGGCACATGCTAGATCAACAATCCAGGCCCAAGAGTGGAGCACACATGCTGTTCAGTGGCAAGATCAACAATGTCCCAGGCATTGTCAAAAACGAGTTCAGTGAACCCAGCAGAGAGAGAGGCCCAGAGTCTGCAAAAACGTGTTCAATCTCTCTTTGTCTACCCTCGCTGAGGGTGGGTGTGGGGATTGGATCTTGGAGGTGTCCTGGCTCCTGATTGGTGGAGCCAGTTACTCCTCCCCCACAAGCTCCCCCGAAGTAACTCAGGCCCTGATTGGTGGGTTTCTGAACCTGGACATCATGGTGTGCCTTGGAGACTGGTGCATTGACTGGCATATTATCCCTTATGAGTGGAGTACCTATCTGTCCTTTCCCCAGTGCATGACATACAACCACGAAATAAGGGAAAGGGGATAAGATAATGGTCTGCGTGGAAGAGATCGGTGTGGAAGAACTTGACTTGCCTGCACAGAATCCTGACCTCAACCCCATCGAACACCTTTGGGATAAATTGGAACGCCGACTGCGAGCCAGGCCTAATCGCCCAAAATCAGTGCCCGACCTCACTAATGCTCTTGTGGCTGAATGGAAGCAAATCCCCGCAGCAATGTTCCAAAATCTACTGGAAAGCCTTCCCAGAAGAGTGGAGGCTGTTATAGCAGCAAAGGGGAGGGGGGGGGGGGGGACCAACTCCATATTAATGCCCATGATTTTGGAATGAGATATTTGATGTTCAGGTGTCCGCATACTTTTGGTCATGTCGTGTGCATATACAGGGTGAGTAAAAAGTAGAGCCCAATTTCTGTTTTTTCGGCTGTCAGATTCTTTCTGGGATGTCATGTTGTTAATAATTGTCTTGCAGACAATTATTGGCCCAGGGTACAAGATCAGGACTAATTTCTAGCAAGATGGAGCTCCACCTCATTATGGACGTCATGTTCGTCAGTGGCTTGATGAAAACTTTCCCGGAAAGTGGATCAGCCACCGCGGTCCGATTGAGTGGCCGGCACGCTCCCCAGATCTTACACCTCCAGATTTCTTTCTTTGGGGGCTCATGAAAGACTTTGTTTATCGTGAAAAGCCTCGTACCATTCAGGAATTGAAGGCTCAAATCACTGCAAAGTTTGAGGAAATTGATATCGAACTCTGCAAGCGTGTGTGCCACTCTGTGCCTGCTAGGCTGCAATTGTGCATCGGTCACGAGGGAGGGCACTTTGAAAATTGCAAGTAAAACAGCTTGGTACACTTCCGTAATAATTTTCCCCCGAATAAATGGTTAGATAAACATGTCATTCATTTATTTCTAACTTCTTGTACACTGTAATACAAATGGCAAACAAACAATCAACTGACAGAAATGTATATATATATATATATATATATATATTGTTGCGGTTTTTAGAACCCCTCACTTTGTAAATACTTGTAAATAATATTCCATCATTTAATAAGGTTAAAGGTTGCACCCATAGTTGGGCCACAGCAACACGTAGGACACCATAGGACTCTCAGTTATTTCCTTAGTATGTGTTTCAGATAAGGCTGTGTTCCCAATAGTTTTATCTGCGTTGCATTAATCAAATAAGATAGGCCCCATTCTGGCCATTTTGCCAACCTCTCTCTCCCAATTCTGTTACGCGCCTCTGCCAGCCGCAGCCGCCTCAGCGTTTGCTCAGGCAACGCCATTGAACACGTGGTCTAAGGCCGAGGAAAAAGGGGGCGGGACACGGGAACGAGGTGTGGCCCTGTCAACGAGCCATCAAGGGCGGAGCCGGTGAGCCCTCGCTAACCAACCAGGGCTGAGGTGAGCTCACTGGCGGGCGTGGCTCTATGAAGCGCGGATTGATATATAAGCGCACGCGCCAAGCCCTATCACGGACTGCGCCGGGGGATGCTGATCGTAAAGGACTGCGCGGAGGTCGGGCGAGCGAGCACATTGTTTCAGAACGGATCGCGCGAGGGAACTCAATTGTTAACGGACTGATCCAGGAGCGCTCCATTTGATACGAACTGCCTGTTTGATACGGACATTGATTGATCGGGAGAGAGAGAGCATTTGGCACGCTATACGTACGCAGCATTCCAGCCCCTCACATATGTAAGGTCCGGTCGCGTGCCAACGGCACGCTAAGCTGCCTGCCGTTTTTCGCCCACGGACCCTGAGCCTGGACGGAGTCGACCTGCCTGGACCCATCTGCCTGGACCCATCTGCCTGGACCTTCCTCCCCTACCACTACCATTCCGTGTGAGTCTGTCTGTTTGTCCTGGGGTCGTAATAAGTTAAGACTGTATAGATTAGCTTGCCCTGTGTCCTTTTGTTTCTTCTTCTTCTTGTACCTGCTTTCGTTTCCTCTTCTTTTGCTTGTAAATAATTAATAAACCCACTCTTTGTTCTTCCCTTACTCTGGTTTCCTCTTATTCGATCGCCTCCGTCCTTTCTCTCAATTGAGTACCTGTGGCACGATTTGGAAACCGCTCAGGATCGGGTTTAGTCATTTGTTAACGGCTCGGATCGCGGATTGCTAACCGCTCAGCAATATTCCATCTTATCCGTGGTTCGAGCGGGAGTTATTTCCCTGCTTTACGGTCGGGGTTAGTAAGTAGGTATTTGGGACTTCATTGACCAATCACCCTAGCTGATTCCGACCGGGAGGAGCGTCATAATTTCCAGGATTGGGGGACGGCCAGCTTAAAAGACATAAGGGGCTTAACCCCACCTCGATAAAGGGAGTGCCGACCCCCGAATCCGCAACAATATATATATATATATATATATATATATATATATATATATATATATATATATATATATATGTATATATATATATGTATAAATATATGTATATATATATATGTATATATATATATGTATATATATATATATGTATATATATATATATATATATATATATATATGTATATATATATATGTATATATATATATATGTATATATGTATATATATATATATGTATATATATATATATATATATATATATATATATATATATATATATATATATATATATATATATATATATATATATATATATATGTATATATATATATGTATATATATATATATATATATATATATATATATATATATATATATATATATATATATATATATTGTTGCGGTTTTAGAACCCACACTTGTATATAAACTCTTGTAAATATCTCATCATTAAAAGGTTAAAGGTAGCACCACTAGTTAGGCCACAAGCAACACGTAGGCCACCATAGGAACTCAGTTATTTCATTAGTATGTGTTTTAGATAAGGCGGTGTTTCCAATAGTTGAATCTGCATTGCGTCGATCAAATATGAGTAGGCCCATTCCATCCATTTTTGCAACCTCGCTCTCCAAGCGACGCCATTACGTGCCCCTACAGTCGGTGCCTATGGCTCTCCCAATTTGTTACGCGCCTTTGTTAGCAGCGTTCGCTGCCTTGAGCTGAAGCTCGCTCAAACACCGCCATAAGCCATGCGGTAAGGCCCGAGAAAGGGGGCGGAGCGCCGAGAAGAAGGTGTGGCCACGTCATCCAGTCATCAAAGGCGTGGCCGGTAAGCCCCCACCAGCCAACCAGGGCTGAAGGAACATCACCGACGGGCATGGCTTTGGGGAGCGCGGAGTGATCGCGTGGCACATTATATAAACGCGAACGCAAAGCCCTTTGACGGACTCGGAAGGACTCGGACTTACTGCAGGAGAGAGCTCACCTTCACCACAGGACTTGCGTGCGCACGGCATTGATCACAGAACTAATTGGGAGAGCGCACCTTATCAAAGGAGGACTTGAGAGAGAGAGAGAGAGAGAGAGAGAGAGAGAGAGAGAGAGAGAGAGAGAGAGAGAGCGCTTGGCACAAGTGTGCACGAATTACGTACACAGTGTCCCACCCTCCCCCGTGATATAAACTGTCCGCCCGCGTCCAACTACGCGCGGAGCTGCCTGCCGGGTTTCGCCCGCTGGACTGGAGCCGACTGAGCCTGGACCGCATCGCCGGACCCTCTACCTGGCCATCAACCATCTACAAATACCCGTGTGAGTGTGTACATTTGTCTGGGGTATTAGAATAAGACCTTTTTAAGACTGCCGTGTTCTGCTTCTTCCTCATCCTGTCATGTAAATTCTTTCGTTTCCTCTTCTTTCTGAATATTTGTTAATAACCCCATCTTTGTTCTTCCTATACTCTGGTTTCCTCTTGTCCGATCGCATCCGTCCTTTCTATCATTGGTAAACGTGGCACGATTGAAACCGCTCAGAATTGGGTTTAGTCTCTTTGTTAATAGCTCGGATCGCGGATTGCTATCCGCTCGGCATTTTCCAACATATCCGTGGTTCGAGCGGGAGTTATTCCCTAGTTTCTGGCCGGCGTTAGTACTTAGGTAGTAGTGAACCCCTAGGCCTAACAAACCCCTATCTAACGCCGCGCCGGGAAGGATGTCATAACCCCCAGGACTCGGGTCGGCCAGATAACAAGACAAGGGGATTAACCCCCCCCTTAATAAGGGGAGCGCCGGCAACGATATATATATATATATATATATATATATATATATATATATATATATATATATATATATATATATATATATTGTTGTGGATATGAGAATGTTTTTTTATTTTATTGTTGTGGTAAAATGTTGTTGTAAAAGGTTGTTGTAAAATATCACCCCTCCTCCCTCCGTTGTGGTTGTATAAAAGGTCAAAGGGCGTTCCCGTAGTTAGTCCATAAAACATACATGCAGGACACGATATATCTTTTTTTTGACAGTTATACCCTTATTATGTGTATTAGCGTAAGGCTGTGTCTTCCATTAATTGAAATACTCCATTGCACCAGTGAAAGAGAATAGATTCCCTTTCCTTCCCATCCCCAAAACCTCCATTTCCATATTACATCCCCTCTCGTCACTGCTGAGCCCTCGATTCCCAATCACCTCCCCTCCAATAACCGCCATTGACCATGTGCTTTGAGTCGGAGAAGAAAGGCGTGTCTCCACCTCGTCAGAGGGGAGGATGGGCGTGCCCGCCCGTCGTCATCCAAGGCGGAGCCCGAGGGTCGCGCGACCAACCAGGGCCGAGGTGAGCACCCCGATGGGCGTGTCCAAAACGCCGGGGGCGTAATCGCTGGAGGCGCTATAAAAGGCGCAAAACGGAAGTGGTCACGAGGAGTTGGTCAGGGATGCACAAGGAGTTGGTCGCAAGGAGTTGGTCTGAGTTGGTCTGAGTTGGTCTGAGTTGGTTGCGTTGGTAAGGAGTCGGTGGTCAGTTGGTTGCGGTGCGGAGTCGGTGGTGAGGAGTGAGAGAAACAAGAAAGAGTTGAGGGTTTGGACCAGACAAGTCCTGGGAACGCAGCGGACGGAGGCCGCAGCAGCAGGAGCACCCAACAGCCAAAGGGGGCCTGAACGGCGGTTTGGAGCAGGGCCGAAGAGGAACGGCGGCTACTAAACGCGCCGGTGGTGCTGCGGGACCCCCTTGGACCTCCCTCTCCCTCCAACCATCCACCTCCTGCCTTTCCACCCTTCTTGTATACGTGAGTTTGTTTTGTTTGTTCTGTCCCTGGGTATTTAATTAAGTCTGTAGGTAAGCTAAAATTTGCACTGTGTCACCTGCGTCTTATGTGTTGTAAATAAACTTGATTGTTCCTTTTTGCTTGTGTGTAAATAGTCAATAAATTCAGTCGTATTTCCAAACCTTTCTTGGCCTTCGTTTTCCTCTTTACATTGCGTCGTTTTTGTCTTTTCCCTCATTGAGCAGCTGTGGTGCGATACGGCCAAAGTCCTGGGTGAATCGGGTGAGCCAGGGATCCTGTTAGGTCGCGGCAATACCAAACCGCTCGGTAACTAACATCTTAATCTGCGATCTGTAACAATTGGTGTCTGGGAGTGGGATTCGAGGCCCGAACCAAATTTTTAAAACGAATAGAGAAAAAAAAAAAAAATTTGGTCAAAATTACGAGCTGCCGAAATTTGTTTTGTTTAAAGCAAAACCCGAATTTTGAAATCGCGCCATGGCTGGGCAAGGCGACGGGATGCCGGTGGGAGAGCTAGAAAAGGGGTTAGGAGTAACCCAGGATCAAATGGAGGGGAGCAATGAGGAGGCGGTTGAGGGAGTATCAGACGCACAAAATGGCGGCCTCGCGCACATGATTATTGTGGCGCCAAATTTAGCCGCGCCCATGACCGTAGCAGCGCCGCCGATGGATTGGGGCCTATTTATGGAACAAATAAAGGCGCTCATGGTCCAGACAAGTGAAGACCTGAGGAATGACTTGGGAAACCAAATGGGGGTAATGGGAAACCAAATGGGGGTAATGGGGAACCGGATGGATGCTCAGAGTGAGCAATTGGGAGTAATGAGGGACGAAGCGAGGGGTACCGGTGAGGGATTAAAACATGGGTTAACGGGGGTGGAAAATAGAATGGCTGCCCAGGAGAATCAGTTAGAGGGGGTGAAAAATGGGTTAATGGGGTTAGAAAATAGGATGGAGGACAAATTGCGGGAAATAGGGGAACAATCTGCCAGGGAAATCAAACAAATGGGAGAGCAGATAGAGGAGGTGCAAATCGGGTTAGAAAGTAAACTGGATGCTCAGAGGGATGAATTGGGACAGATGAGGGTGGCATCTACAAAAGAGATGGGGGAGATGAAAGAGGAGATACGACGAGGTGTGGGTGAGGAGGTCTCGGGGCTACGCGAGGAGGTAAAGCGAGGTGAAAAGCGTTTGGAGAAAGAGATGAGGAATAATACGGCGAGGTTACAAGGGGGAATAGAAGATCTGACGGAGGAGGTGGAACAGCTGACAGAGGGACAAACGAAATTAGTGGAGCAGGTTCAAAGGAACACTGCAGTACTCGGAGGGTTAAAGGCGACACAAAAAGAAATTAAAAACGAATTAATAGCGACACAGAGGCAATGTCAGATGGTAAGGGAGGAACTGACAATGAGGGTGGACGAGGTGACAGAGATAATGGAGACAAAGGACCGGCAGGTGAGGATGCACATAGAGACGGTCACGGTAGCCCTAGAGGACGAACTTGAGGAGACGCACCGAGAAATAAAAGAGGTTAAACAAAAACTAGAGGAAGTGGAAGAAGGGGTGAGTGAAATTAAGAAGAGACGGAGGGAAACTAAGAGGGAGACAAAGGAGGAAGTGATGGAATATGTGCAAGGTCGGTGCTCAACTCATAATGTGGTGCTCACTAACCAAATAAAAAGTTTGCAGGTGGCAAAGGAGGTGCGGAGACGATGTACGGAGGTGAGTGGCAATGTATATGATGTGAGGAAAGCTTCAGTCGGCTTGGGGATTGGTTTGGATCCGGGTGTTCGTGAAAGGCCGTTGGTGAAGTGTGCGACAGGTCTGGTGTGCGAAAAAAGAGGTGTGTGAGAATGTCCGACCATGGGGTGTGTGAGGAAAAAGTGCACGCCGAGGAGTGAGTGTGCCGTCAAGAGTGAGTTGGTTGAAGCGCGTGTGCGAGGGGGTACATGGAAGCGCGGTGTGGTGAGTGTTACAGAGGAAGTAACGAGAGAGTGTACGCCTGTGGTTAGTGCTACAGAGGGTGTGACGGGAGAGTGTGCGCGAGAAAGGTGTGTAACGGACGGGTGCATGAGGAAAGAGTGTGCTGTCGAGAGTAAGGGTGAGTGCGCGGTCAAGAATGGAGGTGAGAGTAGTGAGAGTGAAACGGAGCGTGAGTTGGTTATGACAGGTGAGCGAGGATGTACACCTGGAATGGAAGGATGCACACCTGGAATGGTAGAGCGTGTGTGGGAAGGCACATTTGAGTTGGTAGTGAGGCACATGGTTGGGTGTGCGAATGAGAGCACACCTGTGATTGTCACAGAGGAAGTGACCGAGGAGGGGGCGCGAAGAGGTGTGTTGGTGAGGTGTGCGACCAACGAATGTGTGCCAAAGTGTTCGGTGGTCAGGTGTGTGACCAAGGCTGGGAGTGGAATGAGTGTACCGAGGTGTGTAAGGAAAGGTACGAGGAGCATGGAGACGGCTGGATGTGTGAGCAAGGAACGGGCTGCGGGGTGTAAGCATCCAGGTGAAGCGTCGACGGTAACCAGGTTAGCAGTTAGGGCGACTTATAGCCGAATCGGGCCCTCGGTGCGTGCCGGGCTTCGCGTGCCGCGAGAACCAGCGGGGATCCGAGCCACGGCGGGTTCGAAAGGACCGCCGTGCGCGATCCACGCTGGGCCTCGCGTGGAACGGCCGCGTCCGGGCTCCACTAGGCGGAGCGGGCAGCCCGATAGGACGGGTCGTCATGGCGACCACGTTTTGTTGAGACGTGCCGGCAGGTCGAGATCGGGACATTGGATGGCTCCACGCCGAGGTGGTGCGTGGGATCTCGGCCCGGGTAAGCCCCCGCCCCCGCCCCGAATGCGGGACGCATCCAGCCGCAGGCACAAAAGAAGCCGCGTTCATTGCTCGGCTGTGCGAAGCCGGGCTGTAGACGTGAATTGGCGCACCGAGAGGATGTAATAAGTAGACGGGTGATGGTGATAGTGATAGTGAATGATACGAAATTTGTAATAGTGGGTAGAATTGGCAGTAAATGGAAAATTTTTGAATTGGTTGGAATTTGGACGAGCAAAATTTACAGTGAGAGACCCCCGATGTGGTGGGATGGCAAATCCACCATCCCTCACAGGTGGGGCAAAGGAGCTATAGTCTATGGGGTGTATGGCAGTGAAAACTAGCCCGGGTGGGTTAGGATATTGATAGGGCCCTAGCGAAGATGACATTAGGTAACGTTAAGTTTAGTTAGTGACTGATACCTGTAGTGGGGACGCAGGTAGATTAGTGTGGATTATAATGACGTGGGAGCGCAATAGCTTAAAGGGACGACTGGGAAGCGCAAGTTTCAGAGGGGAGTAGTTAGCTGAGATGATGCCGTGTGTGTGAGGATTGAACAGGTGTGATTGAACAGGTGTGATTGAACAGGTGTGATTGCACAGGTGTGCAACTGAACAGGTGTGTGGAGCAGTGTATGAGGGAGTAGTGGTGATTGTGTGTTGTGTTGACCAACTGGTCCAGGAAGAGGAGGAGGGTGCAGGTGGCACCAGGTAGGATTGCACAGGTGTGCAACGACAGGTGAATGAAAGACAGGTGTATGGAATAAATGGTATGGAGTATTGGAATGGATGGTCGTGGAGTGAGTATGGTGGAAATTGTGGAGTGGAGTGGATGGTGCGAAGGTGTGAATGGGGGAAGAGTGGACCCCCATCACGGATACCCGGGGCGGGTAGTGCAAGTGTTAGGTAGAGGGTATAGGTAAATTGTGGTTGGAAATTGGCATCTGTGGTGCGAGGTGAAAGAATGGTATTTGGATGGGTGCATTAGTGTTGTGGAAATGGCTGGGCGTGTAGCCTGTTAGTGTGTGTAGTTGGTTTGGGCACTCCACCACTGTGAGGATGTCGGCCAGGTGAGGCCGCAGGTGGGCTCTGGGAGCCGTTAGTGTCAGGGGGGCCCGAGGATCCGGAGGACGGACCCGGGTAGCCCAGTGCCAGAGGGCACCGAGTGGGGTGACAGAGCCAGGAGGGGCCTGCCCCAGTTAGATAGGTTAGGGTGAGGAGCTAGGTAAGCTCGGGTGGCAACTACAGTGGTGGAGGTGTGCAGGTGGGTAGACCTGCTGGGAGAGTTACACGTCGCAGCCCAGAAATTGTGCGAGGGCACCGGGAGATGAATCGGGGGAGTGAGACCCCAAATTGAGAAGCACCACAGTTTGGGCAATGGGAATTGGTTATGAGAACCCATAGTGTAAGTTGGCCAATGGATTGGCAGGGAAAGACCCCGGGTAGTGTAAAGTGTGTTAAAGTCATTTAGAAAATAGTTAGGATGAAGGATCTCCTCGCACCATCTGCATCCACTCACCTGAGGTGACAGGTACTCCACACCATGCCATGTTTTGATTATTTTTTATGATGCAAATGTTTGGATTGTGAGACGCATCATGACGTGGGTGTGACATTGTGCGTAATTCCATCTCTCCCTCCTTATGAGGATTGATGATGAATTGGTGATAGCAAATTTTGAAGTAGAGGGATTGTGGAGACGAATTTGGTAGAGGGGAAATATGGGGAAGATGTGACAGTAGTGACGAATTTGTAAATGGGTAGATTTTTGTACATATGGGGTAAGGGCAAGGGTAGGGTAGGTGACAGGGGGGTGACGTACGGTAGGGACGAGCTTTCTCACTTCGCCCTCCGTACGCATTTCGCCTTGCATTGCCTTATTGACGTGTACCCTTGTGACCTTACCCCTCGCTCAATTGTCTTTCTTTTGTCTCCCACATGACCTGTGCGCCGTTGGGCGCCGAGGGGAGCGTGCGTGGGTCGGCCATTGTGCGCCCGAAATTCCCAGAACCAGCTGTCTGCATCGATGCACCACATTATGGACCACATGTCTGTGGCCGAGCACCACTTATGGACTTGGGGCATGGCCCCTCTGCTGGAACCGGCCATGAGGGCCCGAAATCTTGCTGGCGGACCTTGGCCACAGGGCACCGATGCCCCACAGGTGAACCACACTAGTCGGCCCTGTGGGCCATAAATAAAATCAAATAAAAAAGGGACACATGGGGCACACTTTATTGCAAATAGGCCGCCAGTAAGAAAAGCAAAGAAAATGACAACAACTGGAAGAAATAATAATAACCAGCAGAGGGAGCCGAAGAGCAAGAGACCACCTGCAGGGTTAGGGGTTGTTGAATTTATTTTTATTCATTGAACAATGGTGACTGCACCGATTGGTGCTTGGGTGTGTATTGGTGCGTTTTTGGGTGCGTTCATGGTGCGTCGATGCAGAGCAGACTGTCTCCCCCCCAGAAAGAACAATCACAGGTCCTGGGTTAGTTTTGTAAATAAAAATAGCGTCATTGTAAATAATGCTTCCCACCGTCAGTGTATAGTTTGAAGACCATTCCGCAATTCGGTTAACTGTGGGCGTAAGTCTGTTAGGCAGGGTGCAATGGAGCAGCGGGACACATTTATTTATGTTTTAAAACTGTCGCACTCAGGGTCAGGTTAAAAGTAGAGGGAACTACACCTACGTGCCACACTAAGGTAAAAGTTATAGGCCCGGGACGTGCCTAAGGGGAGGAGGGTGCAGTGTTGTGGATATGAGAATGTTTTTTTATTTTATTGTTGTGGTAAAATGTTGTTGTAAAAGGTTGTTGTAAAATATCACCCCTCCTCCCTCCGTTGTGGTTGTATAAAAGGTCAAAGGGCGTTCCCGTAGTTAGTCCATAAAACATACATGCAGGACACGATATATCTTTTTTTTGACAGTTATACCCTTATTATGTGTATTAGCGTAAGACTGTGTCTTCCATTAATTGAAATACTCCATTGCACCAGTGAAAGAGAATAGATTCCCTTTCCTTCCCATCCCCAAAACCTCCATTTCCATATTACATCCCCTCTCGTCACTGCTGAGCCCTCGATTCCCAATCACCTCCCCTCCAATAACCGCCATTGACCATGTGCTTTGAGTCGGAGAAGAAAGGCGTGTCTCCACCTCGTCAGAGGGGAGGAGGGGCGTGCCCGCCCGTCGTCATCCAAGGCGGAGCCCGAGGGTCGCGCGACCAACCAGGGCCGAGGTGAGCACCCCGATGGGCGTGTCCAAAACGCCGGGGGCGTAATCGCTGGAGGCGCTATAAAAGGCGCAAAACGGAAGTGGTCACGAGGAGTTGGTCAGGGATGCACAAGGAGTTGGTCGCAAGGAGTTGGTCTGAGTTGGTCTGAGTTGGTCTGAGTCGGTTGCGTTGGTAAGGAGTCGGTGGTCAGTTGGTTGCGGTGCGGAGTCGGTGGTGAGGAGTGAGAGAAACAAGAAAGAGTTGAGGGTTTGGACCAGACAAGTCCTGGGAACGCAGCGGACGGAGGCCGCAGCAGCAGGAGCACCCAACAGCCAAAGGGGGCCTGAACGGCGGTTTGGAGCAGGGCCGAAGAGGAACGGCGGCCACTAAACGCGCCGGTGGTGCTGTGGGACCCCCTTGGACCTCCCTCTCCCTCCAACCATCCACCTCCTGCCTTTCCACCCTTCTTGTATACGTGAGTTTGTTTTGTTTGTTCTGTCCCTGGGTATTTAATTAAGTCTGTAGGTAAGCTAAAATTTGCACTGTGTCACCTGCGTCTTATGTGTTGTAAATAAACTTGATTGTTCCTTTTTGCTTGTGTGTAAATAGTCAATAAATTCAGTCGTATTTCCAAACCTTTCTTGGCCTTCGTTTTCCTCTTTACATTGCGTCGTTTTTGTCTTTTCCCTCATTGAGCAGCTGTGGTGCGATACGGCCAAAGTCCTGGGTGAATCGGGTGAGCCAGGGATCCTGTTAGGTCGCGGCAATACCAAACCGCTCGGTAACTAACATCTTAATCCGCGATCTGTAACAATTTCGCGGATTGCTATCCGCTCGGCATTTTCCAACATATCCGTGGTTCGAGCGGGAGTTATTCCCTAGTTTCTGGCCGGCGTTAGTACTTAGGTAGTAGTGAACCCCTAGGCCTAACAAACCCTATCTTACGCCGCGCCGGGAAGGATGTCATAACCCCCAGGACTCGGGTCGGCCAGATAACAAGACAAGGGGATTAACCCCCCCCTTGATAAGGGGAGCGCCGGCAACGATATATATATATATATATATTGTTGCGAATATGGAATTTGGCATCCATATCCGCTTGTAAATATTCCCCTATTTTCTCCAATACTCCCCAACTTTCCCCAATCCCCCATTCCCTAGTCCCATTGCATGTAAATAACAATCAGTAGAGCCGACCTTCCCCTTATTCCCCCATTAAATGTCGTGCCCAGGTCCACCGCACCACACGTAGACAACTTTCGGACATCTTCCTAGTTATTCTTATTCTATGTCAGTTAAGGCCTCGTCTCCATTAATTATGACTCTTCGTTGCACCAGAATGTGATTATATGGCATCAGTAGTGAGTTTAGGACCTTTCCCATACCTCCTCCCATCTTCTTCCCCAAACAACAACAAAACAACAACAATAACAACAACTACAACAACAATTACAACTACAACAACAACTACAACAACAATTACAACTACAACTACGACCAACAACAGAGGGGCGGGGAGTGTGCGTCCTCACACCGGCTCGGTTACCCGCCATGACCATGCGCTCCACGGCGTTACCCCGAAGGGGCTGGCTGTCAGCTCCTCGTCAGGGGCGGAGCCAGTAACCCCCCCCACGCACCCAATGAGAAGCAACGTGCCGATTCCATCTGGGGCGGAGCTAACGAGCCGAGGGCGTGTCACTCCCCGCCGGATATACGTGGCCCCGCGCCGGATGTGACGTGAGATGCGCCCCCAGCCTGGAGAGAGAAGTCGCCACCCCTCGAGCGCTGCAATACCTCCACCGCATCTCTTAAACTGGACCGTACGTGATCCTGCCCTGAGCCCAGGTGCACCTGGAGCGATCGCTACCCGCTTTCGTTGCAATCAAACCCCCGTGTGAGTGAGCCTTGTCCCGTTTATTTGTCGTCTGTTGGGGTTAATATAAGTGTGTTTAAGTGCCCACCTTCCTATGTTTCCCTCTTGTCCCTGTAATCTAAACCTTCCGCATTATTGTAATAACAACCTTTGAGAACCGTATCCCTGGTGTCGTGTCGTATTAATTCCAGCCGTGTGTCTTCTTTTTCCTTCATTGGTCTAGCATAGCGCGATTCGTCAACGTTCGGGCACAATCGGGTAACTTGTGCAGACGTGGTCATACCATAAAACCGCTCGGTAAATAACATCCAAGCCACGTCTGTAACAATTGGTGTCGAGGAGTGGAATTCGAACCCGGGACTAAATTAGTTAGGCCCAAATTTTGGGAGGGAAAATCGAGCCGGAGCGCGTACGGCGCTCGACCGAATCGATTCGGAGCGCGTTTCCCGCGCGAAATTATAACGGCGAAATTTCAATTTGTTTTACGAAAATAAAAAATAAAAACCGAATTTTGAAAGTCGCGCTATGGCGGATCAAGACAGCTGGGGTCCGGTAAAGGAGAGTGAGGTAGGGTCGATCCAGGACCAAAATGAGGGACAGGAGGAGAGCGAAGCAGTGAGGGCGGCAGGTTCGCAAAATAGCGCCGTCACGCACGAAGAAGCGGGCGCGCAAAATGGCGCCTCGCTGATCACCGCGCCAGCGACCGTGGCAGCGCCCCCGATGGATTGGGGCCTTTTTTTCATACAAATGAAGGCCCTTATGGCCCAGAATAGCGAGAAAATGAGGGAGGAAACGAGGGCTAATAATGAGCGATTGGGTGAGCGATTGGAGGACCAAATGGGGGTAATGGGGAACCGGATGGATGCTCAGGGTGAGCGATTGGAGGACCAAATGGGGGTAATGGGGAACCGGATGGATGCTCAGGGTGAGCGATTGGAGGGCCAAATGAGGGGTACCGGTGAGGGATTAGAAAAGAAATTTGAGGGGTTAGACAACGGGATAAAAGAAGTAAAGAATGGGTTAACGGGGGTAGAAAACAGAATGGCCGCTCAAGAGAATCAGATAGAGGGAGTGAAACATGGGTTAACGGGGGTAGAAAACAGAATGGCCGCTCAAGAGAATCAAATAGAGGGAGTGAAAAATGGGTTAGAGGGGTTAGAAAACAGTATGGAAGGCAAATTGAGGGACATGAGGGACCAAGCGGAAAGGGAAGTTAAACAAATGGAGCAGCAGATAGAGGGGGTCAGAATGGGGGTAGAAACCAAACTGGATGCTCACAGGGAGGAAATGGAGCAGATGAGGGTGGCATCTGGGCAGGAGATGCAAGTGATGGGAGAGGAGATCAGAAGAGGAGTGAGTGAGGAGGTCGGAGGAGTGCACGAGGAGGTGAGGCACTGTAAGGAGCGCATGGAGAAAGAGGTGAGAAAGGGGACTGTAAAGTTACAAGGGGGCATAGAGGACCTGACGCAGGAGGTGGAGCAGCTGACGGTGGGACAGACGGAGTTAGTGGAGCAGGTTCAAAGGAACACTGCGGTATTAGGAGGTTTAAAGGCGACACAAAAAGAAATTAAAAACGACTTGATAGCGACACAGAGGCAATGTCAGATGGTACGTGAGGGACTGACAACGAGGTTGGACGAGGTGGTAGAGGTAATGGAGACGAAGGACCGGCAGGTGAGGACGCACATGGAAACGGTCAAGGTAGCCTTGGAGGACGAGCTTGAGGAGACGTACCGGGGAATAAAAGAGGTGAGGCACAAATTAGAAGAAGTGGAAGAAGGGGTGAGCGAAATTAAGAAGCGACGGAGAGGGGATAACAAGGAGATAAAAGAGGAGATAAAAGAATTGGTCCAAAGTCTGTGTTTGGATCGTGATGTGCTCATTAACCGGATGAGGGATTCGCAGGTGATGGAGGAGAAGCGAAGAGGAAGAGGACCCGGTGTAAGTGGTGACCAATATGGTCGTGCGTATGATGCGCCAGGGGATTTAAGGAGCTTGGGGGTCGAGATGGACCCGGGTGTTCGTGAGAGGCCGTTGGTGAAGTGTGCGACAGGTCTGGTGTGCGAAAAAGGAGGTGTGCGAGAAAGTCCGACTCTGGGGTGTGTGAGGAAAAAGTGTGTGCCAAGGAGTGAGGGTGCTGGCGAGAGTGAGTCGGTCGTAGCGCGTGTGCGAGGGGGCACATGGAAGCGCGGGGTGGTGAGTGTTACAGAGGGTGTGACGGGAGAGTGTGCGCGAGAAAGGTGTGTGACGGACAGGTGCATGGGGAAAGAGTGCGCTGTCAGAAGTAAGGAAGAGTGTCCACCTGTGGTGAGTGTTACAGAGGGTGTAATGGGAGAGTGTGCGCGAGAAAGGTGTGTGACGGACAGGTGCATGAGGAAAGAGTGCGCTGTCAGAAGTAAGGAAGAGTGTCCACCTGTGGTGAGTGTTACAGAGGGTGTGACGGGAGAGTGTGCGCAAGAGTGTGCGCGAGAAAGGTGTGTGACGGACAGGTGCATGAGGAAAGAGTGCGCTGTCAGAAGTAAGGAAGAGTGTCCACCTGTGGTGAGTGTTACAGAGGGGGTAACGGGAGAGTGTGCGCGAGAAAGGTGTGTAACGGACAGGTGCATGGGGAAAGAGTGCGCTGTCAAGAGGAAGGGTGAGTGCGCTGTCAGGAATGGAGGTGAAAGTAGTGAGAGTGACATGGAGCGTGAGTTAGTTGTGACAGGTGAGCGAGGATGTACACCTGGGATGGAAGGATGCACACCTGGAATGGTAGAGCGTGAGTGGGAATGCACGCTGGAGTTGGTGGTGAGGCACGTGGATGGGTGTGCGAATGAGGGCACACCTGTGATTGTCACAGAGGAGGTGACAGAGGAGGGGGCGCGAAGAGGTGTGTTGGTGTGGTGTGCTACCAACGGATGTGTGCCAAAGTGTTCGGTGGTCAGGTGTGTGACCAAGGCTGTGAGTGGAATGGGTGTGCCTGGGTGTGTAAGGAACGGTACAAGGAGCATGGAAACGGCTGGAGGTGTGAGCAAGGAACGGGCTGCGGGGTGTAAGCAAGCAGGTGAAGCATCGACGGTGACCGGGTTAAAGGTTAGGTCGACTTTTAGCCGAAGCGGGCCCTCGGTGCGTGCTGGGCCTCGCTTTGAACGGCCGCGTCCGTGCTCCACTAGGCGGAGCGGGCAGCCCGATAGAAAGGGTCGTCATGGCGACCACTTTTTGTTGAGGCATTCCGGCAGGTCGAGATCGGGACATTGGATGGCTCCACGCCGAGGTGATGCGTGGGATCTCGGCCCGGGTAAGCCCCCGTCCCTGCACCGAGTGCCGGACGCATCCAGCCGCTGGCGCAAAACAACCAGTATCCATTGCTTGGCTTTACGAAGCCGGGCTTTGGACAGGAATTGGCGCACCGAGAGGCATTAGTGAGTAGACTGGGTGATGAGGTTAGTGTTTTGGACCCAAAATTAGAGAAAAGCAAAATTTGATGATTGGCAAAGGATTGGCAGTAGTGATTGGCAGATGATGGGCAGTGATTGGCCAAATTTTGGATTTGTTGAAATTTGATGTGCAAAATTGGTAGTGAGCGATGGGCCCAGTGGGTAAGGCTGGCATCCCTGCCACCCTTCCCATGTGGGGCAAAGGAGCAATAGTTTATGGGGTGTATGGCAGTGAAAACTAGCCCGGGAGGGTTAGGATATAATGATAGGGATCTAGCGAAGATGACATTAGGTAACGTTAAGGTTAGGTAGTGACTGATACCTGTAGTGGGGACGCAGGTAGATTAGTGTGGATTATAATGACGAGGGAGCGCAATAGTTTAAAGGGACGACTGGGAAGCGCAAGTTTCAGAAGGGAGTAGTTAGCTGAGATGATGCCGTGTGTGTGTGAGAATTGAACAGGCGTGATTGCACAGGTGTGCAACTGGACAGGTGTGTGGAGCAGTGTATGAGTAGTGAGTGTTGTGGATCAGCGCGAATGCGCTTGGGGAGAGAAGGGTGCAGGTGGCACCAGGTGTGAGAGCACAGGTGTGCAAGTACAGGTGTGTGGAGAGAGTTGGAGTAAGTGGTACGGAGTGGTGTGCATGGTGCGAAGGTGTGGATGGGGGAAGAGTGGACCCCCTTTCACGAGTACCCGGGGCGGGTAGTGTAAGTGTTAGGTAGAGGGTACAGGTAAATTGTGGTTGGATATTGGCACTTGTGGTGCGGTTGCAGAATGGTGTTGTGAATGGGTGCATTAGTGTTGTGGAAATGGCTGGGCGTGTAGCCTGTTAGTGTGTGTAGTTGGTTGGGCACTCCACCACTGTGAGGATGTCGGCCAGGTGAGGCCGCAGGTGGGCTCTGGGAGCCGGTAGAGTTGTGGATGGGGCCCGAGGATCCGGAGGATGGACCCGGGTAGCCCAGTGCCAGAGAGGGCACCGAGTGGGGAGAGTGCCAGAGGGCCTTCCCCAGGTAGTTAGGTTAGGGTAGGGAGCAGGTAAGCTCGGAGGCAACTGCAGTGGTGGAGGTGTGCAGGTGGGTAGGCCCACTGGGAGAGGTACACGCCGCAGCCCAGAAATTGCACGAGGGCACCGGGAGATGAATCGGGGGAGTGAGACCCCAAATTGAAGCGCACCACAGTTTGGCCAATGGGAATTGGTTTTTAGAACCCATAGTGTAAGAGGGCCAATGGTTTGGCCGGAGAAAGACCCCGGGTAGTGTAAAGTTGTTAAAGTCATTTAGGAAATAGTTAGGATTGATGAACCTGTCGCACCATACGCAGCCACTTACCTGTGGTGATGATGATGACTCCACACCTGTGTTTTCTTTGGTTTGTAGCAGGAAATGAGATTGCTGTGGATTTGTGAGACGCATCACGACGTGGATGAGACATTGGGGTGATTCCATCTCTCCCTCCCTAGGAGGGACTGATGATGAATTGGTGATGGCAAATTTTGATGTTCAGTTGAAAATGGCAAATTTGATTGGTTAGGAGGGAGAGAAGACGAATTTGGTTTATGGGAGGAACGGGGAAGACAGTAGGGATGTTTGTTGATTTGTAAAGTAGATGTTTATGGGTAGTGTTGTGTTGTGTGGATACAGTAAGGGGTAAGGGAGGGGCCATGTAGGTTACCTGGTGGGGGGGGGGCGTACGATAGGAACGTACCTGTCTCACCTGGTTCCCATGTGCCCCCAGTGTGCATCACCTTACATTGCGTGCACTTTTGCGCCCTTACCACCTTACTCACTTGTTTCTTCTTTTGTCTCCCACCTCCGAGGATCTGGCTTTGGGGTAGAGAGAGAGGAGAGAGAGGTGCTGGCTGCGCAGTTGTGGGCCTGCACTTTCGCTGGTTGCTGCCGGGATCGATACACCATATGGACCGCAATGTTGTGGCCACCCACAATGGACCGCAGTTCGTTTGCGGCCAAGCACCACCCGGGGATGGACCTATGGGTCAACGTGGCACCTATGCCATACAGGTGAACCACTAATAGTTAACACCACCAAGTGCACCACAAGAAGAGCAAGAGACACCTGCAGGGTTAGGGGTTGTCGAATTTATTTTTATTCCAATGAACAATGGTGACTGCACCGATTGGTGGTGGGGTGGTGCTGTTGATGCTCGGGAAGGGTGCTCTGCACGTTATTAAAGGCCGTCGGCCACAGAGCACTCGTGGGTTGGTGTATCGATGTTGGCAAGCGCGCTCTCTCTATGCATAACATCTGCATGTGTTCCTCCAAAAACAGGTCCTGGATCGTAGTGTAAATAGCAGCGTAGTCTTGTAAATAATGCTCCCTACCGGCTGTATGTTTAGTTTGAGGATTCTTTCCGGATTCGGTTATCCTGTGGGTGTGTTTCTGTGAGGAGAAGGGTGCAACGTCGCAGGGGGACATATTTACTCATTTGTGAATATCTGTAAAACTGTCGCACTCAGGGTAGAGTTAATAGTAGAGGGAACTACATTGCGTGCCACACTAAAGTAGGTAAAAATTTATCGGGTCGGGACGCCCCGAGGGTAGAGAAGGGTGCAATGTTGCGAATATGGAATTTGGCATCCATATCCGCTTGTAAATATTCCCCTATTTTCTCCAATACTCCCCAACTTTCCCCAATCCCCCATTCCCTAGTCCCATTGCATGTAAATAACAATCAGTAGAGCCGACCTTCCCCTTATTCCCCCATTAAATGTCGTGCCCAGGTCCACCGCACCACACGTAGACAACTTTCGGACATCTTCCTAGTTATTCTTATTCTATGTCAGTTAAGGCCTCGTCTCCATTAATTATGACTCTTCGTTGCACCAGAATGTGATTATATGGCATCAGTAGTGAGTTTAGGACCTTTCCCATACCTCCTCCCATCTTCTTCCCCAAACAACAACAAAACAACAACAATAACAACAACTACAACAACAATTACAACTACAACAACAACTACAACAACAATTACAACTACAACTACGACCAACAACAGAGGGGCGGGGAGTGTGCGTCCTCACACCGGCTCGGTTACCCGCCATGACCATGCGCTCCACGGCGTTACCCCGAAGGGGCTGGCTGTCAGCTCCTCGTCAGGGGCGGAGCCAGTAACCCCCCCCACGCACCCAATGAGAAGCAACGTGCCGATTCCATCTGGGGCGGAGCTAACGAGCCGAGGGCGTGTCACTCCCCGCCGGATATACGTGGCCCCGCGCCGGATGTGACGTGAGATGCGCCCCCAGCCTGGAGAGAGAAGTCGCCACCCCTCGAGCGCTGCAATACCTCCACCGCATCTCTTAAACTGGACCGTACGTGATCCTGCCCTGAGCCCAGGTGCACCTGGAGCGATCGCTACCCGCTTTCGTTGCAATCAAACCCCCGTGTGAGTGAGCCTTGTCCCGTTTATTTGTCGTCTGTTGGGGTTAATATAAGTGTGTTTAAGTGCCCACCTTCCTATGTTTCCCTCTTGTCCCTGTAATCTAAACCTTCCGCATTATTGTAATAACAACCTTTGAGAACCGTATCCCTGGTGTCGTGTCGTATTAATTCCAGCCGTGTGTCTTCTTTTTCCTTCATTGGTCTAGCATAGCGCGATTCGTCAACGTTCGGGCACAATCGGGTAACTTGTGCAGACGTGGTCATACCATAAAACCGCTCGGTAAATAACATCCAAGCCACGTCTGTAACAATATATATATATATATATATATATATATATATATATATATATATATATATATATATATATATATATATATACTGCACATATACAGTAGATACACAGAGTCAGACCCGCTATTCACGGGTTCCACGTATTCGCGGTTGATAAAATGCGACGTTTCCCTATTCGTGAAAAAGTGTCCTGCAAATTTGCGGGTTTTTTTCTATTCATGGCCGTTTTCTGCGAAATCGAGGTTTTTCATTTTAGAGGGGTCAATATATGGTTGAACCCCCAAAAAATTGATACAAAAGGTTTTTCAATGGATTCTGGTACCATTGGGCATGCTAAATAACATACTAAAAATCTAGTAACATCTGACTTCCGGAAAGGGGTCATTTTCAAGATGGCGTCCAAGATGGCCGCCGGGAGCTTAAAATGGCCATATCTCAATTATTATTCAACCTAGAAAGGTGGTTTTGGTGTCTAACCCTAGGTTTTAGGGCCCAAGGAATCCAATTGAATCAATAAAATTACCATCACTTAATTATTTATTGACAAGTCCAAGATGCCATCCCAAGGTGACATCCTGATCCACTAAAATGGCTCTGTCGAATAGTAGTCAACCTAGAGAGATTTTTTCAGTGTGTATACCTAGGTTTAAGGCACCCAGTAAATCATCAAAATTACTTAAATAAGCACAATGTAATCAGGTAATCCAGTAAGCCAGGTTTACCAGCCCATTAGGCATTTGTTGTCTTATACAGTTAGTCGCTATTCATCGTCATCCTCCGACTCCTCTGGAAGAAACTTGTTATGTGGATTGTCACATTCTTCAAGTTGGCACGGTCCACAGGCAGTAGTACATGGTAGTCCATATCATATATTGACCATATATACGACCATATATTGACCCCTCTATAAAGACAACACGCATCAGAGAAGAGGACACAATATTCATCCCATTGTCAGCTTCACTGCTGAGACAAAGTTCTCAGGCAAGAAGGAGGAGGTCCTGTCAAGAGATATCAATAAACAGAGACTGATCGGGATGATAAGTGATGAACTGAGAGAAAGGTATTGCACTGTGGTCAATGCACCTGGAGATGCTGACGTAGATATAGTAAAGGCTGCAGTGGAGGCATCTCTTCTACACACCACTACACTGATTGGAGAAGATACTGATCTCCTTGTCTTACTCCTTTACTATGCGCAGGGAGACAGTAAGAGCCTTTATTTCAGATCAGACAAGTCCAAAGCTGATGGCAGTTTTAAAGTGTATGACATCAACCGTCTAAAAGAAATCCTCGGACATGACATGTGTTCTCAGTTGATATTCATCCATGCCATGACTGGTTGTGACACGACTTCTCGGATTTTTGGTGTTGGCAAAAAGACTGCTTTCCAGAAGCTTGTAAAAGGAGACCCTGTCCTCCAGTCTTGTGCCAACACATTCACCATCCCAAACCAGACCACAGAGGTGATCGATGACCTTGGATGCCGAGTAATGGCTATCCTCTTTGGTGGCAAGTGCAAAGATTCCCTTGCAACAATGCGATATAACACCTTCAGCAAGAAGGTTGTCTCTGCTTCGTCTTTTGTAACACCCGAACGTCTGCCCCCAACTGAATCTGCTACAAAACTTCACAGTCGTAGAGCGTACTACCAGATCATGGTGTGGATGGGAAAAGAAGAGGGTATGGATGCCATGAAATGGGGGTGGAGCCTGCAGGATAATCAGTTTGTCCCACTTATGTCAAGAATGAACGCTGCTCCAGACAGTCTCTTGAAGGTCATTCATTGTAACTGCTCCACTGCCTGCAAGACACTCCGCTGCTCTTGTAGACGATATGGACTACCATGTACTACTGCCTGTGGACCGTGCCAACTTGAAGAATGTGACAATCCACATAACAAGTTTCTTCCAGAGGAGTCGGAGGATGACGATGAATAGCGACTAACTGTATAAGACAACAAATGCCTAATGGGCTGGTAAACCTGGCTTACTGGATTACCTGATTACTTTGTGCTTATTTAAGTAATTTTGATGATTTCCTGGGTGCCTTAAACCTAGGTATACACACTGAAAAAATCTCTCTAGGTTGACTACTATTCGACAGAGTCATTTTAGTGGATCAGGATGTCACCTTGGGATGCCATCTTGGACTTGTCAATAAATAATTAACTGATGGTAATTTTATTGATTCAATTGGATTCCTCGGGCCCTAAAACCTAGGGTTAGACACCAAAACCACCTTTCTAGGTTGAATAATAATTGAGATATGGCCATTTTAAGCTCCTGGCAGCCATCTTAGACGCCATCTTGAAAATGACCCCTTTCCGGAAGTCAGATGTTACTAGATTTTTTGTATGTTATTTAGCATGCCCAATGGTACCAGAATCCATTGAAAAACCTTTTGTATCAATTTTTTGGGGGTTAGGTGAGTTTTTTTCGTATATTGACCCTACTATTTATTCCTATTCGCGGCCGCGTTCTGCGAATTCGCGGTTTTTCAGGGGCGCAAAAAATATTTTCACGAGCCGTTAGCTTGACACATTTATAAAACCCATCTTTCAACAGCCATGCATAAAGCAGCTGGACATACGTACGCAAAAAACATCTTCTATGAGCCGTGAACTTGACCTGCTTCTACATTCACTGCTGTGTACTTTGCGTTTTCATAGCTTTTGCGGGCGCAAATTTAGCCGCACTATAACTGAGAGCTTCGCAGGATGTTCTGCCAGCTGCGTAAACATGTCAATCGCGTAAATTATGGAATGCAAACGCTTCATTAAATCTATTACAATTTTAAATTTACGGTAAAGCATCATCAGAGATGTTGTACAATGAAAACCCTTCGTGGGATGTTCTGCCAGCTGCATAAACATGTCAACCCCGCAAATTATAGAATGCAAATGCTTCATTAAATCTATTATTGAAATTAGCAGATAGGCTCAATACGGCATCATCCCATAACATCCCCCACAAACAATGAGCAGAGTATTCACCCCTCCCGCATCTACACACAATGCTCGCATTCCTACATATACAGACTGTCTTGGGTCTCAATCATTCTTATTGTCCTGTTGCTTAGATGCATTTTTTGCACATGCACATGCATTTTTGACTCTCACTCTGCTTATCATTCAATCATGGCTCCCAAGTGCAAGACCAGTGCCGGAGATGCGTCAACTACCAAGTGGCAGAAGAAAGTGGAGCTGCTCGACCGGCTTCTGAGAGGAGAGAGTTCATCATCTGTTGGCAGGCATTACAGCGTCAAGAATCCACCGTTCACGACATACGGAAGAAGGAGAAGGCGATTTGTGAGAGAGTTTCAGCGAGCACTGCATTGAGTACGAAGATTGTCACCCATGTCCGGAATGTCCACCTGGAAAGGATGGAGAAGACTCTCAGCATATGGATGGAGGACAACAAGCAGATGAGGGCCTTCATGCTGAAATCCATGATGCTGAACCGTTCCCTAAACCCGCTCACCGAAGACAAGTTGGAGGCCATTCCAAAGGTTTCCCAGGAGGAGGAGGGGGGCAGTGATGAGAAAGAGGTGCCGAGGTACAACCTCACAGTCCAGTTCCTGGGCTAGGTGCTGCAGGACATGCGGGCGATTGCGGACAGGTTGCAAGATGCTGACCTAGTCGTGGATAGTTACCTCAAGTTCAAGAGGGGCTTGGATGATGTACTGCTCCCGTACAAAGAGCTACATCAAAATCTTGTGCAATCTGCCACACCCCATTACCCATTTCTTCAGCCCTGCTCCCTCTACCTCAAGACCATCAACACCCTCTCCTGCCCCCATCTCAGCGTCCTCACCAGCATCCTCACCAGAATTCTCACCAGCGTCCTCACCTTCTCCTACCTCTCCTTCCTCTCCCTTAGTGCACAATTTTGCAGCACCATGATTTGGTCACCCTCAAAGTTCGAAGAATTCATGGGATTTTAATTTATCATCATCATCATCATCATCATCGTCATTTGGAAAGTTGCTGGTGTTTGTGAAAGAAAAATTTTAAACGGGACATGATGGTGTTGTTTTTTTTAGTGTCACGGTGCGGTATGGTTAAGCTGGTTAAGCACTTTTAATACACTGTATGTGAATTTCTTCAATAAATTGTAAATGGTAACTGGTGTCGTTTTTTTATTTGTACGCATTTTTTGTGAAACTGTAATCATGTGAATTTGCGGTCGAAAACATTTTAAACTTTTTTTAAAAATCCTCTATGAATCAGGAACCGCCGGGAACCTATCCCTCTTTTCCCTATTGAAACAGTGCCGCGGCATACATTTCCGGGACTTTAATTGATCTTCGCGGATTATCGTCAACATTCTTGGAATTTGCCTCACCATTCGCAGATTTTACCTCACCATTCACGGATTGTTCCTCTCTATTCGTAGATTTTCGTGACTCAGGAACCTATCCACCCTTTTTCCATTGAAACAAAGCCCCCCCATTCACGGTTTCGCAATTCGCGTGATTTTCCATTACCGTATCCCCCGTGATAGCCGGGTCCCATGGTATGTGTATATATATATATATATATATATATATATATATATATATATATATATGTATATGTATATGTATATGTATATATATATATATATATATATATATATATATATATATATATATATATATATATTGTTATGGTTTTCCGCCGCCCTTCTTACCCTTACCAAGGGGGGATTGAGCCCCTTGTTCTTTCTGGACTTGGCGGAACCGAGAGACTTGAAACGCCTCTTCCGGGCAAAGGCAAGGTAGGGTTTCGGGACCAAGTCTCGCTCGTACCTAAATCCCTGCACCGCCACGGAAGCGGGGAAGCAAGCCTCGCATGAGCCACGTGTGATTTGGGTACACCGAGCGGATTGAGTACCACGTGGTCCGTGCAGTTTTCTAGTAGTGGAACCCGATTCGAGCGGTTCTACTCATACCACGCTTAGCCATTGATGGAAATCACAGAAACAATCGAATGGAAGGAAGAACACAGGTTTAATTATTATTCCCACAAGTATGTACAATGATCGGTAGACGCAGAGACACAGAGCAGCACTTAATCAGTCTTATCCTTATACCCAGACTCGGACCCGTTCACACTCACACAGGGAATTGCAGGCAGGATGATGTTCAGGCCAAATGCGCCGACGTGGTCATCCAGGAACGGCCCCGTCCGGGTCTCCACAGTCCCATCACGTCCCGCGAAGAAGGCAAGCAGGCGGTGGAAGGATCCTCGTAGCGCGTCTCCCGAACAGAACCGATGATGAGGCAGGAAGGCAAAGTACACATCTCTCAGCGCGGCTGGCAGTTACACAGCGCGTTATCACTCGCGTAACTCAATGCACTATATGCGGCTCGGCTTCAAGCTCAACCGAGCGTCGCTTTCATACGAGCATGTATCCTGGTTCATGCGCGTCTTTCGCCGATCCCGTATCTTTCAAAGTCCTTTGCTGACCGCGAACTCACCGCACTGCTCTCTTCAATCCAACTGCTCGCGAGTCCTCCTGGGGGCTTTGCACGACAGGTTATATTTTGCCACGCCCTGAGCCTTCTCAAACGTTCCAACCACGCCCTGTGACGCGGTGCTACAGCCACACCCTGTGAGCCCTGATTGGCGGCTCGCACTTACAGTCAGCTTCTCTGTCGCCCTCATTCGGTCCCGCCCCGAACCTCCAGGCCGGCCTCGTGTTAATTCGCGCCAAAAAGCCAAAGGCAGCACAAAGAGACGTAAGGCGATGGAGGCGGCATCGGACAATTGAAGCGATGAAAGGACCTATTCTCCTTGCTCTACTCAACGCAAAACTAACACAGGAAAAGGACTATTCTTCCACATACTATGAAATAACTGAACTATCGCGAGGCTACGTGTTGTTTGTGTGAAAAACTATGAGGGGGAAATTTAACGTTTATTATACAAAACTCAAAACCACAACACTACCCCCTCTCCCTCGTCAGACTCGTCCCCGAGTCAAACCTAACAACAACAAAAATGTAACGACCAGTTTTGAGAAAGTTCTGGAAATTAACTTTTACTTTTACATGTGACATATAGGTGATGGGGTTGAGTGGTGGGGGTGAGTTGCTTGAAGGATGAAGTGGGACAAATCGTTGTTGACCCAGATGGAATTAAAGGAAGATGGAAAAGATATATGGAAATGCTGTTGAATACAGAGAATGAATGGGATGGCAACATAGAGAGTAACCCTGTTTTAGGACCGGCAGAGAAGATAACTGAGAAGGAAGTTGAGGAAGCGATAAAAGCAATGAAGGGTAGAAAAGCGGGAGGGCCGACAGGAGTTGTGGGAGATATGTTGAAGGCAGCAGGAAGTTGGGGTGTGAAGAGAATGACAGAGATCTGTAATCTGGTGGTGAAAGAAGGCTGCATTCCAGTGGCTTGGGAACTGAATACCCTCGTCCCTCTCTACAAGGGGAAAGGTGACCCTCTGGAGTGTGGCTCGTACCGAGCGATAAAGTTATTGGAGCATGAAATGAAGGTATTGGAAAGGGTGTTGGAGAGGAGGATAAGGAAGAAAGTGAAGATCGACGAAATGCAGTTTGGATTCATGCCAGGAAGAGGAACGACAGACGCGCTTTTCATTGTGAGGCAGTTGCAGGAGAAGTACATGGAGAAGAGGAAGAAGTTGTTTCTTGGGTTTGTTGATCTGGAGAAAGCATTCGATAGGGTACCACGCAAAGTATTGACATGGGCATTGAGGAAGTTAGGAGTGGAGGAATGGTTGATCAGAGTAGTGATGGCAATGTACAAAAGAGCGCGCACAGCTGTAAGGACGAAGGACGGGAACAGTGGTGAGTTTGAGGTGAAGGTGGGAGTGCATCAGGGGTCGGTACTAAGTCCACTACTATTAATTTGTAGCTGTGATGGAGGTGCTGGCTCAGAACGTAAAGGAGGGTTTACCGTGGGAGTTGTTGTATGCAGATGATCTGGTGTTGATTGCGGAAAGTATGGATGCACTGAAGGAAAAGATGAACACGTGGAAGGAATGTATGGAGACAAAAGGTCTGAAGGTGAATATCGGAAAGACGAAGGTGATGGCAAGTGGTAAAGCATGTGGTGAGGTGGAAAGAACTGGGAAGTGGCCCTGTGCTGTGTGTAGGAAGGGTGTCGGAGTGAACTCCATTCAATGTACAATGTGCGCTGAGTGGGTTCATCAAAAATGTAGTGGTCTGAGAGGGTCATTAACCAGTGTGGCAGCTACATTCAAATGTAAGGTGTGCACAGAGGGAGCTGCAGATGGATGAAATGTTGAGTTGGATCTTGGAGACGGCACGAAGCTGGAAGGTGTGAAAACATTTTGCTACCTCGGAGACATGCTGAATGGAGATGGTGGATCAGACTCGGCAACGGTTGCTCGAGTGAGATGTGCATGGAAGAAGTTTCGGGAACTGAGTGGCGTGCTGATGATGAGGGGAGTGTCGTTGAAGCTGAAGGGAAAGGTGTATGCTGCATGTGTGAGAAGTGTTATGATTTATGGGAGCGAGACATGGGTAATGAACGTAGAGCAGCAACGAAGGTTTGAAAGGGTGGAAATGCGAATGGTTCGACGGATGTGCGGAGTATCGTTGAGAGAGAGGAAGACAAATGATGAATTGCGAAAGATGATGGGAATAGAGCCTGTGATTGATGCTGTGAAGAGGAACAGGTTGAGATGGTTTGGTCATGTGTTAAGGAAGGATGAAAGTGATTGGTTGAGAAGAGTGATGGAAATGAATGTAGAAGGAAGCAGAGGACGGGGAAGACCGAGAAAGACTTGGCTAAAGATGGTGGAAGAAGAAATGCGGGCAAGGGGGTTAACAAGGAGAGATGCAGAAAATAGGGCAAAATGGAGAAGATTGTCATGGGGACCGCAAGGCTAACCCCCGCTCTAGCAGGGAAAATGGCCTTTAAAATGCATGTTGTTGTTGTTTTACATGTGACATATAGATGTGGTTCCCTCTAACATTTACTCTAACCCGTGGGTGCGACAGTTTTAAAACACTAAATATGTCCCACCTATTGCGTTGAGTAGCTACTCTAACAGAATCACGCCCACAATTAACCGAATCCGGAATTTGTCAAACTAAACATATAGCCAGTGGGCAGCATTTTATATACAAGCACAAAAAAAAACTTACTTATTTACAGTTCTATGACCCAGGACCTGTCCTTTTTGGAAAGAAGATTGGAGGGGAGAGAAAGCACAGCAAAATGCACAAAAACATTCAAAAATTCAAAAATTCATATTTGCTGCTTGCTTCTTGCATCTTGCTTCTTTCATCTTCTGTGTGCATATATCAAACCGGCTAGCCCCCGGACCGGCATACAGGCCATTCCTGCTCTTCAGGGCTAATTAAACTTACAACTCTTCTCATCCCTAGCACACCATAATAAAAACACACAAATATTTCGTTTATTTTGCCAGCAGGGCCAAAGTCATGTGGTCCGACTGCATGACATTCATGCCACTCAAAACAAGTGGTCCGAAGATGCCAGGTGAATTTGCAGCAAGGTGCTGCACAGCAGAAATGTAAGGCCACAAAACTTGTGGTCCATAAGTGTATGTGGTGCAGCAATGTGTTTGGGGCAGCAAGGTGCTGCACAGGTGCAGCAAACTTATAACAAAAGGATAGGCAGAAAAGTGCTGCACAGTTGGGCTGCACAGATGTAACAAGGGTGCAGCAGGGCTGCTGCACAGATGTAGTAAGGTGCAGCAGGGAATGCTGCACGGGTCGATGGTGCTGCACAGTTCCACCTCCAAAATGGTCCTGGGGTGGGGGGAGAGACAATGCACAACCAGCAAAGAGGAAAGGGCGCAAAGGTACACAAAAACACAAGGTAATGCAGCGGGGGGGGGGGGGGGGCACGGAAGAGCGAGCAGAGCAAGCCCGTCCCTAACCCTCCGTACCCCCCAACGTCGGCTTACACTACCCTAGCCCTTTTTTTTTGTATTTACAAATTCGTCCCGACGTCTTGTCTCCCATATCCCCCTCTACCTACGAATTCGTCTCCCAATCCCTCCCAGGAAGGAAGGAATGGAACAACCACAATGTCCCATTACATCATGATGCGTCTTACACTCAACAGTTCACAAAGCCCTGGTGTGGAGCTCCGTCCTCCTCGGTGCATGGCTGTGGATGGCGCGAAGGGGATTTCTCTTCTCCTAACTACACTACTGACATTTACTTTTGAACTACCCAGGGTTGTACCCTGCCAATCGGCCTTCTTTAAACTATGTGGTTCTAAAAACCGAATTCCCATTGACCACCTTGTTCCATCCAAATTTGGGTCTCACTCCCACTGAATTTTCAATCTGTGCCCTTGCACAATTTCGGGGCTGGGTCGTGTGGCTCCACTAGCAGGTCCAACTACCTGCGCACTTCCGCCACTGAAGTCGCCACCCGAGCTTACCTGCTCCTGCGACTACCTAAATTGGGGAAGGCCCCTCCTGGCACTTTACCCCCTGATGCCCACCTTGACATTGGGCAACCCGGGTCCTTCCTTTCGATCCTCGGGCCCCACTCAACAACTCACAACCACCCTAACTGGCTCCCAGAGCCTACCTGCGGCCTCACCTGGCGCAGTGCCCCAATAACCATACGCACCAATTAAACCACACGCCCAGCCATGTCACTGACTCATGCACCCTCCAAAGCACTACTTGCCACTACCTGCACCACAGGTGTCAATATCCATACAAATTTTGCCTGTACCCTCTACCTGACTTTACACTACCCCCCCCCCCCCGGGCTTTCGTGAATGGGTTCCACTCTTCCCGCATTCAGCCCTTCGCACCATGCATTCCACACTTTTTATTCCACACCAAGCATTCCACACCAAATATTCTCACACACCTTTTATTTCCACACACCAAATATCTTGCACACCATTTTTCTCACACACCTTTTGTGCTCAAACACTTCTTCCTATACACCTCAACACAATTCCACTTGTTTTCCACACAATTTCGTTTACTCTCAAACAATTCCTCACACACGCAGCATCATCTATCTAACTGCTTTTCCCCTAAAACTCGTGCTTCCCCGTCATCCCATTAATCTATGCACTCCCTTCATCATTATCATCCAGCTAATCTACCTACGTCCCCACTACAGGTACAATGTTACTACTTAAATCTTTTGTCTTCTGTCTTCTAAATCCCTATCATTATCCGATCCCTCCCTCGGCTAGCTTCTGTGCCCCATAGAGGCAACCATCGCTGGCACCTCCATGTGCCTATCACTGCCATCCCCCTAATCTAATGCTCATGGGCCCTGTTTGAGGAATGGTAAAACTACCATTCCCCCACGCAGGGTACACTATTTCCATCAGTCCGCTATACTTGAGCCTCTCCATGTGGGAATACGTCGTCATCACGGCTCGGCTTCGAAAGGCCGAGCGATCCATGCGGATGGTTTTTCTCCTGTAGGTTGGGTCCGTCAGGCATTTCCGATCCAGGGGAGGCATGGATGGGCCGAGGTTCAGGGCTCCATATCTGCGTGGAGCCTCGCGGTCCCACACACGATGGCCCAAACGCCCACGGCCGGAGCACCACACTCGCCAAGGTGCGCGGCTCCGAACTCTCCTACCTTCCCTTGAACCTCGCCGATTGCTTTTCCCGCCACGGCGCGGCACCAACCATACAGGGCGGGGGCCGGCACGGGTCGTGCATGTCGGTCCTTGTGACATGGCCGTGGCATCGGTCCCCGCCGGTTCCCGCCGCACACAACTCACCGAGGGCTCGCATCGGCTATCACCCTCCAAAAGGCGCTAAACGCTACCCCAGTCAGTGTCGATGCTTGAGCCGCGTTCTCACCGCTCGCGACCCACTCCGCACTCGCACACCTAGGCGTCCTCACGCCTTCCATACACTCCGCTACTGCACACTCTTTTTCTACATTCTCTGGTGTGCATTCTCCCTTGCACACCGTACTCGCACCTGCACACCTAGGCGCACTCACACCTCTCACACACTTCAGTACGCACAATTCCTGTACACAGTCTGTAACACCCACGGGTGTGCACTCTCCCGTTGCACACCCAATCCTCACACTTTTTTTCCCCACTCTCGGGTGTGCACTCCTTCGCACACTCTGTAACACACTCTCCTGTTACACACTCTTCCCACACCCATTCCATCATACACTTTTCTCGGTCACACTCGTGCTCCGGTGCACACTTTTCTCTCACACGCGCACCAGTCACCCTCGTACACCGCACAATGGACCTTCCATGACCGCCCGGGTTTCGTTTCTCTCCCAAGTGCGCCAAAACCCCATTCGCGCCACATTTCCCACTCACCTTGGGGACTGCTTTTCCCGTCAGCACCTGCAAACTTCCCATTTTGTTAGCAAGCACGACATCACGGTGCAAATACAAACTTTGCATACATTCCATTTCTTTCTCCTGTGATTTATTTCTTGATTCTGCAGTCTCTTCGGCCCCAATTGTTTCTTCAATTTGAATTATTTATTTTTCTACCTCGACAGTCGGTGCGCATAAAATTTAGTCTTCCAATTCGACCTTTCCCGGCGCTCCCGACATTTCTTTATCCAATTTGACGATCGCCGGTTTTTTTACACGATTCCCTACCCTCGGTCAACTTGGCTGCGCTCTGCTCTACCTCGCTCTCCATGCGTTCCTCACACCGCGTCACCTCGTCGTGTCCCAATGCGACCTCCTCGCTCAACCTGCGCCCAATGTCCTCCCCCATTTCTTTTAATATCTCCCCTCGGGTGTCTATTTTTTTCATTCAGTTCCTTTATGTCCTCATTAAACTTGACCAGAAATGCCATCATGTGTGTCATAAATAATTGCATGTCTTTAGAACTCACTTACACAACGGGGTTGGCCTTCGCCGCCGCCACGTGCGAGGCGCTGCCATTGTCTTTACCAGCTGCCGCACCCTTTTCTGCTTCCACTACCAACTGTCTCTCCTGGTCTTGGGTCATTAATTTTACCTTATCCATTATTCCCACCGGCATTCGACCACATTGGCTAGCCCTGGTATGAATACAAATTTGGATTTTAAACTAAATTTCAGTCGCTCGTAATTTTCGAGTACGTGAAGCGCACTCCAGGTCCAATCTCACTCCCCGATACCAAATGTTACGGCCAATATGTAAATTTGGTGTCTAAAATTTTGGTGTTCAAAATTTTTGTCCAGGGTTCCAAATCCCCACTCCTGACTACCAATTGTTACGGTTTTCTGCCGCCCTTCTTACCCTTACCAAGGGGAAATTAAACCCCTTGTTCTTTCTGTGCGTGGCGGAACCGAGAGACTTGAAACGCCTCTTCCAGGCAAACGCAAGGTAGGGTTTCAGGACCAAGTTTCGCTCGTACCTAAATCCCTGCGCTGCCACGGAAGCGGGGAAGCAAGCCTCGCACGAGCCACGTGTGATTTGGGTACACCGAGTGGATTGAGTACCACGTGGTCCGTGCAGTTTTCTAGTAGTGGAACCCGATTCGAGCGGTTCTACTCGTGCCACACTTAGCCAATGATGGAAATCACAGAAACAATCGAATGGAAGGAAGAACACAGGTTTAATTATTATTCCCACAAGTATGTACAATGATCGGTAGATGCAGAGACACAGAGCAGCACTTAATCAGTCTTATCCTTATACCCAGACTCGGGCCCGTTCACACTCACACAGGGAATTGCAGGCAGGATGATGTTCAGGCCAAACGCACCGACGTGGTCGTCCAGGAACGGCCCCGTCTGGCTCTCCACGGTCCCAGCACGTCCCGCGAAGAAGGCAAGCAGGCGGTGGAAGGATCCTCGTAGCGCGTCTCCCGAACAGAACCGATGATGAGGCAGGAAGGCAAAGTACGCATGTCTCAGCGCGGCTGGCGGTTACACAGCGCGTTATCACTCGCGTAACTCAATGCAGTATATGCGGCTCGGCTTCAAGCTCAACCGAGCGTCGCTTTCATACGAGCGCGTATCCTGGTTCATGCGCATCTTTCGCAGATCCCGTATCTTTCAAAGTCCTTTGCTGACCGCCAACTCACCGCACTGCTCTCTTCAATCCAACTGCTCGCGAGTCCTCCTGGGGGCTTTGCGCGACGGGTTATATTTTGCCATGCCCTGAGCCTTCTCGAACGTTCCAACCACGCCCTGTGATGCTGTGCTGCAGCCACACCCTGTGAGCCCTGATTGGCGGCTCGCACTTACCGTCAGCTTCTCTGTCACCCTCATTCGGTCCCGCCCCGACCCTCCAGGCCGGCCTCATGTTAATTCGCGCCAAAAAACCAAAGGCAGCACAAAGAGACGTAAGGCAGTATAGGACAATGGAAGCGATGAAAGGACCTATTCTCCTTACTCTACTCAACGCAAAACTAACACAGGAAAAGGACTATTCTTATACATACTATGAAATAACTGAACTATCGTGAGGCTACGTGTTGTTTGTGTGACTAACTATGAGGGGGAAATGTAACCTCTATTATACAAAACTCAAAACCGCAACAATATATATATATGCATACATCCATATAACCATCATCCATACATATATACATACATCCATATACATCCATATATCCATATACATCCATCCATCCATATATCCATCCTTCATATATCCATCCATATATCCATATATATATATACATCCATATATCCATACATCCATCAATATGCATATATATTAGAGTACTTCGATCGAGATTCACAAAATACAGCCTGCAGAGCATCACTAAATGATTTTTTCAGGCCCTTAATCACTATCACTATCTTCACTTTTGGAGTTCTCTGGCATTGTTGAGGGGTTTACCACACATTCAACAATTTCCTCGTCAGTCATTAGATGAGTTACCTGGGTGGTGTCATCAATGCCGATACACTCTTCCAATGCTTTGTCTGCAATGTTCTTCAATGAAAGAAAGACATGAACCAATGCTTTGATTGCATGGTTGGCTCTTTTCTTCGTCGTAAACCTTCCAAATTCATCCGGATCCAGATTTTCCTCGAATATAACTGCTGGCCACATTTTTTTTTTCAAAACGTTTGCACAGTTTCTGGGGAAACATGCTCCCAAGCATCAGCAAAATCACACACAGCATCCTTGACCTTTATGTTGTTGGATTTACAAAAATCTTCAGTGTTTCCAGTTTTGACTTCGTCATCGATGAGATGTTCCATTAAGTTGCTGCGGTAAAAGTCCTTCACAGTGCCAATGGTGCCTGGTCCATCTCAAGCTTTGGATGAGCTCTGCAATTGTCCAAAACAATAATAACTTTGAGGTCTTCCAGCAATCCTACCAACCTTACATCTCACCAAAGTGTTTTTTTTTTCAATTCACACAAGAAATTATGGTCAATCCAGTGTTGAAAAATTACCTGTCATCCGTGCATTTTTTTCTATTCTTTTAAATCACAAGTAAATGCTTAACATTTTAAAATGGACGATGATGCGCACTTTTCCGATGATCAAAGGCTCACTCTTGTGGCATTTCCACACAAAAATGCAGCTAAATTATATTTTGGTTCTTTGAATCATATTGTATGTTTCTCATCTACTGCAGCATTGTCTCTGGCAAACAGCACTAGTAGAGCCGAGTTTCATGGATGTCGAAGATTTGCTCTGCAGCTAAATTATGGTGCTGAATTCGTTTTTCGAATGTTTCCACATACTTTTCATCACTTTCAAAGTCGGCAGAACAGTTTTCTCCAGAAACAGCAAGTTTACGAATACCATGACGATATCTAAATCGATTAAGCTAGCCGACAGAGAATTCACATGGATCATCAATTTTCAGCAGATCATAAAACTCTTTGGCTTTTTTTAAAACTCTCAGTGGATCAGGAGGCGGCTTAGCCTCGCGGCATTGTTGTTTGAACCATTCAAATTGAACTTTGTCTAATTCTGGAAACTTGGACTTTCTTACGTTTTTGCACTTTGCAATTCCTTTGTTGGAATCTGTCTCATTATAAAAATTAATAAACTATCTGTTCTCTCTCGGATTTCAAGTTATATATTGTGGTGGTTCTGATCCCATGTTCTTGTAAAAGATTGCTTGCTGCCTCACCCGAATCCAAACGACGTAATATATCTACTTTCTGGGTTATCATTAACATACCTTTTTAGATCTTACACGATCCTCGACTTTGTATCCAAAATATACAGACTTGGCATTTAATATGGAATTTTTTTTCTTTCTTGACTTGCGTTTACTTTCTGAACTCAGTATATCAATCTGGTGAGTTTCTTTTACCCTTCGGTGATGTCTTTGTTGAAAGAACCATGTCACTGATTGTCTTTCGCAGCAAGAAGTCAATAACAGGATTATATCACAGGTGGCGTGACAAAATGTATGGACAGGTACATTTGACGATTGGCTTCACAATCGTGTATATAAGGGTTGTTGCGTTCTGTATTAGTGGAAAACAACTGCTGCACGTCTACAAAAGTTATTCCCGCTTCCTCTGGGGATGGTCCGTCAACTTGACAATGCTGTTCGTCATGGAGTGGTGGCCTTTTGAAATTCTGGCATGAAACAGCGTGCTATTGCTCGGCAGTATGGCATCACTCAAGGTCAGGTGTCAAAGATCCTGAAACGAAATGCTCAGAGGGGTGTCCCTACTCCAATACCGAGGCCAGGACGTCCACGCAGAACCACAAGGAGAGATGATCGCCAGCTGCACCGGTTAGTCTGCAATGGCCGCACCAAGTCAGCTAATCGGATTAGGGCTGAGTGGCAGCAACTGACAAATGTGCCTGTATCCAGAAGGCTAGTCAACCAACGACTGGTTCAAGCAGGCTATCGTGCCAGGCTTCCCCTGAGAAAGCCATGCCTGACCAGACAACACAGCCAGCGCCGATTGCAGTGGGCCAGAGAGCACCGTCAATGGCAGCCAGGACACTGGAATCACGTGACCTTCAGTGACGAGTCTAGATTTCTGGTCTATCGTCAAGATGGCCGCGTCTGAATGCGCAGACAAGTGCATGAAGCCCACAACGAAGATTGTATCGTGCCAAGAGTCCAAGCTGGAGGTGGTGAGGTGACTGTTTGGGCTGCTTTTCATGCAGGGGGCAAAACTGACCTGGTTGTTCTGAATGGAAACCTGAACCAGTTCAAGTACAGGGTCATTCTGGAAGAAACATTGCTTCCATTTGCTCGTGCAGCCTTTCGAGGAAACTTTGTCTTCCAAGATGACAATGCACGGCCTCATCGTACTCGCATGATCCAACACTTTTTTGCTGACCGTGGTGTAGAGCATATGGATTGGCCTGCCATGTCCCCGGATATGAATCCGATAGAGAACTTGTGGGCAGAATTAACGCGTCAAATCGACAACTTGGACCAGCAGCCTACCTCTGTGTGTGAATTGCAGCAGGCTATTGTCACTGCATGACAAGCGATTCCTGTCCAAACCTTGGCAAATCTCGGAAACAGCATGCCTCGACGTGTACGTGCTCTCCTGAATGCTCGTGGGGGTTACACGAAGTACTGAACTGTAATTTTACTGTCCGTAATCCCAGTCATAATTTAGCTTTTGTTTTTGTTGAATTTTTTTTTGGCTAATGTGCAAAATAAAGAGATACTTCTGGAAAACGTACGGAAGTTTAACACAGTACTGTCCGTGAATTGAGTTCGATATCAGTTTACATCACTTTCAAGGATCAATTTATTTGCTTTGAAATGTCAAATGTGGTTTTTGTTTCTTTTAAAGGTCACATTAACAAAATCTAGAATAATTTCAACATAATTCCAATGAACTTTTGGTTCTAAGTCATCTTGAAAAGTAAGTTCACCCCCACAAAAAAAATATTCCATTTTAAATGCCAAGTCTGTATATATATATACAAAAAAAAGTATATGTATATGTATATATATGTACGTACTCGTGTATATATATATATATATATATATATATATATATATATATATATATATATATATATATATATATAGATTTATGTGGAAATTGCAATGTTATCACTATTCTAAATAGTTGTATTTGTCTGCCGCTAGTGTTCTATTTATGCAAAACAATTTCTGTCAGTTTGACATTAAGCACAGATAAACAAATTGTTGTTCTTTTTCAGTTTTCTAAAAACATTTTTTTCGGTAAGGATTACTTTTCTCAAAAGTGAAATAACTTTTGTCTTAAGGTGTAGACTATTCACATGTCCAATTGATTTAAGTTTGTGGCTGCAGATATATAATTATTTTCATGGAGGAAAGTTATTGTCGCAATGCATCATTCTCTAAAGCTTTTATTCAGCATAACTTTGAAGAAACTTGTTTTAAAATTGGAAATCAAGAATCGGGATTTCAAAGTGAGATAAAAATACAAGATGTCAGGTGGAAGAGATAATATTATTGCTGTAAAAAATGTGATTATATACACATTAAAAGTTTGATCTTGAGGGTGGGCAGTGGAGAGATAGGGTGGGGGTTATTGATTGAGGAAAAAAAAATGCAAAAGAAGATGTTGGTCGATGACGGATGAAACAAAGGGTAACACTAACGAGGTGGTTTAAAGTTCCTGTTTTGTGTCCTTTCTGATCCTATATCACGCAAGGTTTGTGTTCCAGCCTTAAATCTCACATACCATGTTTATTTGTCAATTGTATATTAATGTTCTGATAAATCACAACAAAAGTACACTGTTGATGTGTGTTTGTATTTCCCATGTGATTTATGTACATGCATCACTATTAGCTCAATATAACTGTAAATGGTTGGGGGAAGGAGATGTGGATAAAATAAAAGGTTATTTGAAAATAAAGAAGTATGAGTGGGAGGATTTTGCATATGTGCTCCTAATATGGGCTTGCATGATATCTCATAGATGGCACCTATGAACAGTCTCGTCATAGTCTGATCCCAATCAAACTTTAAATACCCACCCTGGCATTTTGCATTACATTGCATCAAGCGGGCGTCTTATGGACCAAGCGGGCATCCCATCTGCCAACATTTGCTTTTGGTGAATTAAAATATTCCATCACGTCATACAAAGAGAAGGCTATGCTAGTACCTTAGCGAATTGCAAATTCCTTTCTCTAACTATTGCTGGAAATGCAGCGGTATACCATCCTGTGTAATTAAAGCAATAGGAATGCTCCTGCAGCTCTGGTGCCCTGGGAAGGGTATGGGCCACCGGCGGAGTTTGTAGGCCAGATGGGGGCAATGCCCCCACCTTAATTTTTTTCAGTCGTTTACAATTAAGATAAAAACATCCTGTATTTAAATGCGAGTAACAATAATGAAAGTAAACTGTATTTGTGATTTCACATTTACTGTAACTACACTAACAAACGGTAATTTTGGAAGTCAGACCTCGCTACACATTATTAATATTAAGCCCTTGCTCCCCCAAATAGAGAAGTCAAACTACACCTATGGTATGGGCTGATCATCAACCTACAAATATACAATCTCAATTTAACAGGGTTTAAGAAAAAACAATCATAGTAAGAAAAAAACAAACAATGCACTTACCTGTAGAGTATAAATATCCCCATAGTGTTCAAGAGGTCTGACCTCCTGAAACTTTGGAAGCGAGCCCATGGCATTTTCAAAGTTTCTTTCATGAACCAGTATAAATTTTTAAGCCATCGTCCTCCCGAGCGACTATGTTTTAGGACAATGTTTCGTTTATTGAAGGAATAAATTTGGTAGGAACACTACATCTAAAAAAAATATGTATTCTCCACTTTGATATTTGAAATTGGCAATAGCCTCACTTTTTACAGGGCAGCTGAAATTACTGTCATTTGTCAGACACATGGTAGATATGAAAATGGAAATCTATATGTAGATTGCATGAACAGCACAACACCCTATAACTATACAGAATCATGAAGGATCGTGCTGTAGCAGGATTGTGGATTCAAATGATTCCTTGCATATCGTATACAATTTCACAGCTTATATTAGCAATACGGATATAATTGTGTGAAAAATGCACAATGTGACACAGACGTATTTTGTGCACAAAAATATGAAGATTAATTCCTTTTTCTGATGGATAGCAATTATCCACAGTGGAATTGATAATAGTGCAGTGCACTGCACACTTCAAGGATCTAGATTGATAAAGCAAGCAAAATTGTATATTCTAACAGGACACAAGTGAAAATGCAAAGAGGAAATGTTGAAAAAAAACCATGAACTAAAACTGGAGCAAGACGACCAATGTACCAATGGTGGGAGAGAAGCATTGACAGTTATATCCTCCTGTTGAGATATAGCAATGAGTCAGAATACCCTATGAATTCACTGCCTCCAATGTGGAAAGTTGGAAACAAGAATCAGCAGCAAAGAGGACTCCTACTTCATATGCTCCGTAGCACTTCAAATGGAGTCCTTGTACACCACTGTGCACGAATGACGGCTAAGAAAAGAGGTGGCTCTGTGGATGATCCCATGATTGTGTCTGGCTTTGGAGGCCAGCTTCACAACAGCATCTAACCACGACAGGACAGATTGTGGCCCAGCACCATTAAAGTCAGACAGAAACTCACCCAATGGTTGGCCACAGAACAGGGGAATTCCCCAGTCTATCCTTATGGAGGGACATAGTGAGAGTATGAGACATTCTTGCGTTGAAAGACATGTATGAGTTGATGACCAGTTGATCATTTTCTCTCGATCACTTTACAGGGACGCCGCCGCATCCTGCCGGTCAGAGGAATTAGGAACTGCTCGATACAAGCTTGAATCGTATGCGAAAATATCGCAGGATTTTTCGCAAAGGTAAATCCAATCTCATCCAGACACTTTTGTCCTGAGTTTGTCACTAACATTTTTTGCTGAAGCTGGCTGGAGCAAATGCAGATTTGTACATCCGTAATAGCAGTTCAAAATTTCACATTACAAGTCTATCTTATGCTTGTACACGACAGTAGAGGCTGTTTGGCCTTTTTGGCAAATCAACACACTTACACAACATGCCCAAAAGTATTCGGACGCCCCTTCTAATTAGTGGATTCGGCTATTTCAGCCACACCCATTGCTGACAGGTATATAAAATCAAGCACACAGCCATGCAATCGCCATAGACAAACATTGGCAGTAGAATGGGCCATACTGAAGAGCTCAGTGACTTTCAACGTGGCACCGTCTTCGGATGCCACCTTTCCAACCAGTCAGTTTGTCAAATTTCTACCTTGCTAGAGTTGCCCCAGTCAACTGTAAGTGCTGTTATTGTGAAGTGGAAACGTCTAGGAGCAACAACAGGTCAGCCGTAAAGTGGTAGGCCACACAAGCTCACAGAACAGGCTCGCCGAGTGCTGAAGCACGTAGCACGTAAAAATCGTCCGTCTTTGGTTGCAACACTCACTACCGAGTTCCAAACTGCCTCTGGAAACAATTTCAGCACAACAAATATTTCTCACGAGCTTCATGAAATGGGTTTCCATGGCCAAGTAGCCGCACAGAAGCCAAAGATCACCATGCGCAATGCCAAGCGTCGGCTGGAGTGGTGTAAAGATTGCCACCATTTCACTCTGGAACAGTGGAAACGTGTTCTCTTGAGTGATGAATCACGCTTCACCAACTGGCAGTTCGACGGACTAATCTGGGTTTGGCGGATTCCAGGAGAACGCTACCTGCCCGAATCCATAGTGCCAACTGTAAAGTTTGGTGGAGGGGGAATAATGGTCTGGGGGTTGTTTTTCATGGTTCGGGCTCGGCCCCTTAGTTCCAGTAAAGGGAAATCTTAACGCTACAGCAAACAATGACATTCTAGACGGTTGTGTGCTTCCAACTTTGTGGCAACAGTTTGGGGAAGGCCCTTTCCTGTTTCAGCATGACAATTCTTTCTTCTTTTTTTTTGTATACAAGATTGAGGCTCGTTTAAGAGCTAGCACATCAAACACATATTAGCACATACAACATATTAAACATAAACGGACAGGTAAAACAATAATGAGAGGGGGAGACAACATGGGGAGTGGGAGGGAAGCACACAAGCACAACAGTAGAGAAACAGGGACATCGGGAGATCTGTTCGAAGGGAGATGGCTGGTGGGGGTTTTGGGGGGGTTGGGGAGGGAAGGGGGGTACACAGTACAATGAGATACCAAAATGACAATGCTCCCGTGCACAAAGCGAGGTCCATACAGAAATGATTTGTCGAGATCAGTGTGGAAGAACTGGACTGGCCTGCACAGAGCCCTGACCTCAACCCCATCGAACACCTTTGGGATGAATTGGAACACTGACTGCGAGCCAGGCCTAATCTCCCAACATCAGTGCCTGACCTCACTAATGCTCTTGTGGCTGAATGGAAGCAAATCCCCACATCAATGTTCCGACATCTAGTGGAAAGCCTTCCCAAAAGAGTGGAGGGTGTTATAGCAGCAAAGTTAGGACCAACTCCATATTAATGCCCATGATTTTGGAATGAGATGTTTGATGTTCGGGTGTCCACATACTTTTGGTCATGTAGTGTATATTGATGGTCAAAGGAAGATTGATGCTTTTTAAAATATTATGTCCAATGAGATACCAATGGTTCTAAAGGCTTTGGTTTCTACAGCATGAAGCCAAGCTAGGTGTGAGGCAGGAGCACCAGCCCAAAGGGGAGAGCAGTACTCCATCAAACTGCAGATGAAAGCTTTGTATGTGGTGAGAACCTCCGAAGTACCCAGAAAGGACTTCACCTGATGGAGGATGTCCAGTTTTGGAGGCCAGCTTGGAAATGTGACTTCCCCAGGAAATGTGGCTTTCCTTCATCAAATAATATCCACAATCATCTTAATTTTACAAACCTATTTGATTGAATATCCATTGAATGGATTCCTTAGATGCGCAACACGTTTAAATACATGACATAAGTTGTTAACATTCATGAAAGCAATTATTTGATTGAAATTTTAGATGTAAATATGTATTTCCAGCTCTGTGGAACAGCATTTAATAAGTTCCTACCATGTTCTTAGTTTGTCATTTGCACATGTATAATGCAATGGATGCAAAGCAGAATGTTATTCCCTTCCCCAAACCTTCCCCTTACAAGAAATTACCTATTCACTTATTCCATTGACTTTTCCTTCTAAGAAAGAATGAGGATTTTTCTTTAATTGGAAACTACAATTTTCCTTTTTCAAATTAGAGTTTGAATAAAAGTACCAGGAGGATTTTTGGAGATGATCATAAGAATTCGGATTGCATTTGCTATTTTAAAATAGCTCTGATTATCTCGAACAAGTTTCCTGATGAAAAATAAGCATCATCAGGTGACATGAAATTCGATTCTCATGGATTGCATGCAAAGGCAGTCTACTCTAATGAAATTACTGTTGTTGTCTTCTCGGGCATCCATTCAGTGCCTCGTTTGTAATCACATGTGCCGACCTCCCTTGCGCCTCACTGGGACTGAGGATAATGCACCTTTTCCACTGCTTGAGGCCAGGAATCAGCTCGGCTAAAATCAATACCTAACATTGCTGGGTTTTTCGCTGCAGTTCGGAGCCGAAGGCTGAAAACGCCATTTGGTGCTGAGAAAGTGCGGATATTAGTGCTTGAGTAAGGTTAAGCAGAACAAGAATGACAATAATGTAAAATATTTTTCTTCTATCGGCCATGTATTTTTCACGTGTTGTTGAAATGGATCACAATGAAATTATTGGACATCATTGTCGTACAGTATTCTACGTTGCGGAGACCTCTTGACATTTTATGAAGTTATTACCCTTGCTATAGGAGAGGGTATTGCATTTGGCTCCATTTGTTTGTTTGTATGTCTGTTTGGTCTCACTGAATTGGGAAACCAACTATTTTTGAGGTCAAAAGGGCAAAGGTCAACTCTAGGTCAAACTTCTAAAATCATCAATTTTCATCTGAAAAATCGTCACTTTGCATCCTATTGACCAGAGCTTTTATCAGGATCATCAATTTTAATCTTGATGAAATGGACAATTTGCTGGATCAATTGCCACCTTTTTTTGGTGTGGGGGTGAAGTGAAGTGCAAGTATCGTGCTCTGCAAGACTTCTTTTTGTTTGTTTGCCTGCGCAGAATGCGAGTGTGCTTTTTTCTGCATCCATTGGTCCCATTGCCAATAAATTTTCACCATAGGAACGCCTCCTCCTGTAGGAAGTTTTAATGATAACTATGACCACATGGTATGGGAGCTATCTTGGAAAAACCAAAAACTTTGCACCTCTATATCTCCGAAATCGCTGCATAGAAAAAATTTAGACATGGCTCCTTGTAAATAACTCTCCATGGGGAATAACATGATAATGATGATGTCATAGGTCCCTCTATTATGACGTCATAATTCGACAAGTACAAAACTTCATCCAATCAAGATGAAATTTCTTGAGCATAATCTAGGGATAAATTAATAGTGATGACGTCATCGGTCATGTGGTTCGGCCGCCATATTTGTTTTAACACTAAAGCCTTAAAAAACACTAAAAACACATCCTGGCGAGGGTCTGCAATCTCTGATTGCTCTTTCTTGTTTCTTACACTGTGAATACAATCTAAAACTCGACGAGCTTTAGCTATAGCTGCCTGGAACTGTGCTATCAGTTTACATCCACCCACTCCCCACTCCCCCATACTTATTACCACCCCCAGATCCTGTGTTACACTCTCCAAGACTGCCCATTCAAATGTATCACATAGTCCATACTTCCATTATTCTTACCAATCTCCAACACCTTCCATTTTCTGACATTAAACTGAATTTGCCAAGATTTACCCAATCAAAGAAAGTATCTAAACTTTCCTTTAGCGTAAATGCGGCTTACTCTAGGGCCAAGGCTATCGGGAAAGTGCAATTTCGTTCCGATCGGAAAAACCTTCGTCGAGTTATGGTGAAAATTGTTAAAATGTCTATCATTTGGTCATGACCTTAAAATTAGATCAAGGTTAAAAAAAATTCTGTTAACCCCACAGACTTTTTATTTCCATTATTGATGCAAAATTTCACTGCGAAAGTCCTCGGACTTTGGCAGAAAAAAGAGAGACAGGTCAGGAGACGACGATGGTTCACGAGCAAGCGGTATTCAATGACAAAGGACGGACTGTAACCGAAACAGGCCCGGACAGGCCAGGCCCGGAAATGTCAAAACAAAGGTTACTGACCTTGAAATGAGATAGAAAATAATGTATAATCAGTTATGAGGTTAGTTAGCTACACAATACCGAAAATTCGGTGAAAATGAAATGAAAAAAAAAAAAAAAAAATTAAAAATGAAAAAAAAAAAATGAAAATCGAGCTCCGTGGGGCTAGACACATGACATTGGCCTAACCAAATACCGAAACCCCTGTCAGATTCCACCAAGCCCTCGGAGAAGATGTAGCTTGAACTCGATTACCCCCTAAAAAGACATCTTTTTCGGGCGTGGCTCCGCCCACAATGGGCGCAATACGCCCACTCTCGGCAGGACACAACTAGATCATGATATCAACCTCCCACCTAAGTTTCATCAAAATCGGATGATATCATCGGGTAGTTATGCTGCGGACAGACAGACACACACACACCGACAGACAGACACACACACATGACGAATATAGTGGTCACTTGATAACTCGTGAACCAAAAACCTAAATGGTGATTTAGTACTCCTTTAGGTGTAAGACCTTAATCTTTAACTCAGAATGGTATGATGTGAATAAAACGTAAATCCGCCTTGCACTAGGCTATCTAGGGACGGCAATTTCGTTCCGATTGGACAAATCTTCATCAAGTTATGGTCGAAAATGTTAAGATGCCTATAATGAGGTCATGACCTTTAAATTAGGTCATGGTCAAAAATTATGTCAGCCACGCCTACTTTCTAGTCACATTATTGATGCAAACTTTCATTCCAGAAGTCCCAGCTGGCTAGAAAATACAGCTCGGTAATTTCGGAAATTAGGACCAAGAATAAAACTCAGTGGAACACCATGTGAATTGGCTTTTTTTTCCAGCTGGAATCACACTTTTTAAGAGCCACAAATTGTTGACAGTTACTCAGATGAGAAGTGAACTATTGCAGAGCAACACTCTTGTTATCATAAAAGTCAAACTTAGACAAAATAATAATTTGGTTAATATTGTGTCAAGAGCTTTTGATCGATCAATAAAAACACCAGCGGTGGACATTTTGGGACAAAGTGCATCGGTGAGTTTCTCAACTAATTGCGCAAGAGTAATATCGGCAGAGTAGAGTGTATATATCGAACTGTAATGGTTGGAAAGAAGGTTTAAAGTCAAAGGACTTGGAGAGACGATAATAAACAAGTCTTTCCAAGATTTTACAAAAACAAGGGATAATGGAAAAGGGTCTGAGATTGTAAATGTCCCGATTATTTCCAGATTTTAAGACGTTCTGTTGATGTTCAAGTTGGAGAAGTGGTTTTAGATTTTTTAAATTATTATTTAACAAACAGAATTCCTTCCTCTTTGGCCGTGCTATGGTAATGCAGTATAGGTAAAGCATTTGCTGGGCAGGTAACGCTTGTTGATGACAGAACGTGCGGTAATTGCAGTAATTGGACTTGTATCTGTCGCACTGCGACGTACAGTGTGTGTGTGTGTGTGTATTTTTGTGTGTTTGTGTGTGTGTGTGTGTGCGTGTGGGTGAGATATCGATTTTTGCACACATAATCTCCTCAAATTTCACTCCCTCTACCATATGCATCATATATGCACCTTCAAAGTGGGTCAATTAGATTATTGGAAAGCCACTGTGCTGGTGGAAGCATCCCATGTCCATGGAGGAAGACTACGAAACAACAATAGTTGTGCATGAGCATTGCTCACATTGCGCATTGCACAATAATAACGCTGCTAAAAGCTAAGTCCATCTGTGCATGTGCATGGCTCAGAATGTTTTGATATGATGAAACAAGATGCACATCACCAAACATTATAAAGGGATGAATCAGTAATTGCCCAGCATTTATACACCTTTGGAAAGGGATTATCAAATGAAATAATTGAGGAACCACAAAGCTGTACTATTAAACATAGTTATATGAGCTGAAGCAGACTGCATCATGCACTAATGAATGCAAAGTGGCTCCACAAGGGTATCAATGAGTCTGGCAATTATTGATTAAACCATTGAGACATACCAGAAATATTCAGTGCAAAATACATCAAGGTTTTATGATAAATTTTTAAAAATGAAAGTATCGTCTTAAGCTGTCGCCTTTTATTCAGTGTATTTCTTGGTAATAATATATCTTTGGAATCTTACAGTTAACATGTATATATATATATATATATATATATATATATATATATATATATATATATACACTACATGACCAAAAGTATGTGGACAACCGAACATCACATCTCATTCCAAAATCATGGGCATTAATATGGAATTGGTCCCCCCCCCCCCCCCCCTTGCTGCTATAACAGCCTCCACTCTTCTAGGAAGGCTTTCCACTAGATGTTGGAGCATTGCTGTGGGGATTTGCTTCCATTCAGCCAAAAGAGTGTTGTTTTTTTTTTTTTTTTTTGTTTTTTTGCATACTGAATCGAGGCTCGTGAAAGAGCTAACATTTATTTCACAAACAAATCAACCAGACAAACAAGATACACAAAAAGAGGGAGCGGAAGACAAGATGGGGAGAGAAGGGGAAGCACACAACCACGACATTTGAGAGCAGGGAGAAGTGTGGGAGGGAGAGGGCTTGGGGGCAGGAGGCGTGGGAAGGGGGGGGGGGTGGGAGAAGTATAAAACACAAGGCACTGATGGTGGGCGATTAGGCCTGGCTCGCAGTCGGCATTGCAATTAATCCCAAAGGTGTTCGATGGGGTTGAGGTCAGGGGTCTGTGCAGGCCAGTCAAGTTCTTCCACACTGATCTCGACAAACCATTTCTGTATGGACCTCGCTTTGTGCACTGGGGCAATTAGGGCATTGTCATCCTGAAACAGGAAAGGGCCTTCCCAAACTGTTGCCACAAAGAAGCACACAATCGCTTAGAATGTCATTGTAAGCTGTAGTGTTAAGATTTTCCTTCACTGGAACTAAGGGGCCAAGCCCGAAGCATGAAAAACAGTCCCAGACCACTATTCCCCCTCCACCAAACTTTACAGTTGGCACTATGCATTCGGGCAGGTAGCATTCTCCTGGCATCCATCAAACCCAGATTAGTCTGCCAGACTGCCAGATTATGAAGTGTTACGGATTCGTCACTTCCGTTGTTGTGGTTCTCATCCACTGTACACATTTTTGGTTGCATGTACTATTATTGTTATCGTTTCAGTGAGATAGAAATAACTGTTTTCAAAAGGTAAAAAAAGTTATTGTTTTAAAAGAAACCCGGATCGGGAACCGGAGGAAGAAGAAGAGGAAGAAGGAGAGGAGAAGGAGGCAGAGCGAGTGAGGTCGGAGAAGAAGCCGAGCGGCTTTGAGGTTTTGAGCAAACGCTGGTGAACGAGGGTCACAAGTGAACTTTGGGGTTTCCTGGGAAAGGGATTCCTGCGACAGAGTTGTTATCGCTGTGACAGTTAAACCTGCGTGACAGGTTTTGCGGTCGATTCCGAAGAGAATCATTGGAATGCCGTTACGTCTCGAGAACGGACCCTTGGCCATTTTGCCTCGCGCCTGATTTCAGATCGCTCCAGGCTTTTCACCTCGCTTCAACCATTTCACCGCACCCAGACGTAACCTGGTGTGTGTGTGTAACGTGGATTTTGAGTGGGAATTTGCGGTTCGTCAATTGGGAGCCGTTGAACGTCCATACCCGAAGGTGTGATTTCCCAGCCGCCTCTTGAGGACACTTTTGCCTATCTTTGGCAGTGTGACTGTCAACCGAGCAGGATTCTGGTCTCGATACAACATCGTTCTGACGATCGCTTCAACATCGACTTTGGCTTGATGCCGGGATAGAGACATTGGGAATGTTCTTTTCGCTCACTTGGAGCACAGTGAGTTACATTGTACGAAACTGATGGTACCATCATAGGAATGATATATTGGTTGTACAATTGATTAATATTGTTATTGTACTGTTATTCTTGTGTGACCTTAATACAATACTTGTTTGTTGGTAACAATTGGTGTGGTTTCACCATTTATCTTTGACACAGAATAACACATCTTTCTGCCGTGACTCCTCTCGGGGCTCGGAGGTACACCGTGACCAGGGTTTGGGGAGGAGCACGTAACAGAAGCATGATTCATCACTCCAGAGAACGCGTTTCCACTGCTCCAGAGTCCAATGGCAGCGAGTTTTACACCACTCCAGTCGACGCTTGGCATTGCGCATTGTGATCTTTGGCTTCTGTGCGGCTGCTCGGCCATGGAAACCCATTTCATGAAGCTCCCGACGAACAGTTGTTGTGCTGATGTTACTTCCAGAGGCAGTTTGGAATTCAGTAGTGAGTGTTGCAACTGAGGACAGACGATTTTTACGCACTACGTGCTTCAGCACTCGGCGGTCCTGTTCTGTGAGCTTGTATGGCCTACCACTTCGTGGCTGAGCTGTTGTTGCTCCTAGACGTTTCCATTTTACAATAACCACACTTACAGTTAAACGGGGCAGCTCTAGCAGGGCAGAAATTTGGCAAACTGACTTTTTGGAAAAGGTGGCATCCGATGACAGTGCCACGTTGAAAGTCACTGAGCTCTTCAGTATGGCCCATTCTACTGCCAATGTTTGTCTATGGAGATTGCATGGCTGTGTGCTTGATTTATATATACCTGTCAGCAACAGGTGTGGCTGAAATAGCCGAATCCACGAATTAGAAGGGGTGCCCGCATACGTTTGGTCATGTAGTGTATATATTGTTACGTTTGTGGGGGGTGGGGGGTAGATGTTGGAATACAATCATGGAGGCAGGATCGTATAGGTATGGCATGGACCGTGAATGAGTAGGAGACATCTCGATGTATTAAGTATGAAAAGGTTGTTTACGTGTCTTCACAAGAGGGGTGAAGCTATGGTAATTAGATAGGGGTTAAGTTTAGTTTTCCTTCAGTATGTGATTGCCCTCAATGGTTTTTCCCTATGTTTTTACAGTTACAACAATGCCGGCCATAAAACCATCCATTAACCAACCATAACTGACATAACTGCTGACAGAATCCTGAACATTCTCGATCGGCAACTACACCCCGCCTCCAAAGGATCGTAACCGGCAGGCCACACCCCGAGCTTTGTCAATGGTCGTGAAGACATGGGGTGATTTGATGGGGTGATTTTGATGCATGATTGGCCAGAGTGACGTCATTGAGATGGTTTGAAAGGAAGGAGGAAGAAGAGTCGCTGTCTCGGTCGCTTTTGTCTCTGGCTTTCGGTTGTGGCTGGCTCGTGTGCGCTTGTGAGGAGACTACGGAGCTTTTTTTGGAACCTTTGGAACCTTTGCAACGTTGGAGGAGGGGGTGTTGTTGGACTGTGGTGCTCTCCGGGGGAGCTGGGAGCCATGTTGAGCTTGGCGTTGGAAGCGAGAAAGGGCCGCTTTGACTGCTTGCTCATGCCTGGGCGGTTTCGATGCGCAGTGCCGGCGCCATGGTTTGAGCACTTCCCGCATAGGTTGCTGCACCGGCTGCAGCGAAAAACAAGCCCAACAATGCATTTGGGATGCAGAGCTGAGTGCCGGCCATTTAAAAAGGGAACATTTATTATTTTTTCTTTAAAATATTAAATATTTTTATTTTATCTTTCCCCTTGTTCATATTTGTGTCTGATGGATGATCCTCAAATTAGGATATTTTTTTTTTACCTCATCTTTAATTTCACCACTTTCGCATTTGCATATATTTTCATTAAACCATTATTGTTGATTGTCCTTGTCTTGTTTGCATGGTTTTGGGTTCGGGAATAAACCCGTGTGCTTCTGTCCAGGTAAGCACCTCGTTTTCTTCATTCCAGCACATGCCAAAAACAACCACCATTATTCAGCCGTTTGCTTCGGAAATTAAAGATCGTCTGGCTATTCATCCAAGGATGGTGTTCATCGGCTATGGACTTGACAATATATTTATATATGTATGTATATATATATATATATATATATATATATATATATATATATATATATATATATATATATATATATATATATATATTGTTGTGGATATGAGAATGTTTTTTTTTTTTTTGTTGTGTAATGAATTGTGGTAAAATGTCACCCTCCTTCCTGCAATTGTTGTTGTATAAAGATCAAAGGGCGTTCCCGTAGTTAATTCCATAAAGCATACACGAAGGACAAATGGCCTCTAAACCTCTAAATGGCCTCTAAACGGTGGTTTATACACGAAGGACACCATATATCTTTGTTGACAGTTATATCCTTATTATGTGTATTAGGGTAAGGCCTTGTCTTCCATTAACTTAATACTCCATTGCACTGAATTACATAAGATAGATCCCCTTTCAATTCCCTCAAGGCCTCCATTACCAACTGCATTCCCCTTTTTGCATCCTTTGCCGATTGAATTGGGCGGTTTGCTGCAATTGCCGCCATTGAACATGTGCTCGGGTCGGGGAGGAAAGGCGTGTCTCCACCTCGTCATAGAGGGGCGGAGTGAACCAGCCCTGGCCGACCAACCCAGAACGAGGGGTTTGGCTGGGGAGGGCGGAGAGAGAACGCTTGGGGGAGGTTCGAAGAGGATGAAGGGTGGGGCTGATATAATCCGCAGAAGACGCCCCCACCTGAGACGAGTCCTGGCCAAGCACGCGACGTCCCCACAGCGGCACGATCAGACGAGTCCTGAAAAAAGCACGCGACGTACACACAGCGGCACGAGCAGACGATTGAGGCAGCAGATGAGTTCGGAGAAGTGCGAGAGAAGCGCGGGGAAGCCTTGACAGAAGTGCGAAACAAGAAGCGCGGCGAAGCCTTGACAGAAGTGCGAAACAAGAAGCGCGGGGAAGCCTTTGACAGAAGTGCGAAGTAAGAAGTGCAACGAAAGAGTTGAGCCCCACCAATAGTTTTGGCTCCACCAGCAGTTGACTCCACCAGGCCGCTTCGACCGGTTACCCCGTGGGAACCAGATTGCGGTGGCATCGGTGGCCGTCGAGGTCCAGCCCGACGTCCCGTGCGGAATCAAGCCCGAACCATCTGCCCCAGCTGAACCTTCCCATTCCTCCTTCCAGCATTCATTCCTGCCATTCTATCCTTCTTGTGTACGTGAGGTTTTTTTTTTTTATTTTATTTTTTTTTTGTATACAAGATCGAGGCTCGTGAAAGAGCGAACATTAATCACACAGAAAGACAAACAGACACATAAAACAAATAACATCGGGAGCGTTAGAGAGAGGGGGAAGGGCACAAACACAACATTTGAGATTTATATATACGTCTGTGGCACGGCTGTTTGTTTTGTTTGTTCTGTCCCTGGGTTAATTAAGACTGCTATAGGTAAGCTAGGAATTTGCACTGTGTCCTTCTGGTCCGTCCTTTCTATTTTATTTTCTTATCTTTCCTCCTCCTTGGTTTCTTTGATTGTGTAAATAGTAATAAATTATATTCGTATTTCCACCCTTTTGCTTTGGTGTTCTTCTTCTTCACATTCGGTCGCTTTAGAGGTTTCCATATTGAATATCTGTGGCGTGATTTTGGCCAACGTCCAGGAATCGGGTTAGTCGGGGTAACTGTTAGGGCAGCGGCGCCATCTGCTCGGCAAAACAACATCCTGTCCGCGGTCCGTAACAATATATATATATATATATATAAATATATATATATATATATATGTGTGTGTGTGTGTATATATATTGTTGCGGTTTTGCGAAGCCCGTTCCCTTATAAAGGGGAGATTAAGCCCCTTTTTCTCTCTGGGTCTTCGAACCGCGAGACTGAGTCGCCACTTCCGGGCAGACGTGGAAAAGGGTCTCGGGACAATTTTCACACGTACCTTAAGTACTCACGCCGCAGCAGAAGCGGGGATCGAGTCTCGCACGAGCCACGTGTAATTGAGTACACCCGAGCGGATGGCGTACCACGTGACCCGTGCTGTTACCTTTCTTATGGACCCGATCAGAGCGATCTAATTCGTACCATGCTAAGTCAATGATGGAAGGGACAAAACGGTCGAATCAGAGGAAGAACAGATTTAATTATTATTTACACAATGTACAATGGTAGAAGAAGAAGAAGAAGACACAGGGCAGTCTTAAGCAGTCTTAACTTATTTTCCCAGACAATGGGCCCACTTAAACACACAGGGAGATGAAGGAAGAAGGTTCACGCGCCGAACGCGCCTGCTTTGGCCGCTCCAGGAACAGCTCCCCGGCGTGGCTCTCTGGCGGTCACAGCATGTATCCCGGCGAAGGCAGGCAGGCAGGCGGGAAAATCCTCGCGGCACGTATTTGGTAAAGGCAGGCAGGCAGGAAAATACGCGCGTCTGTGGCACGGCTGTCTTTCACAGCGCGATTAATACAACTGCGTGGAGCGCGGGGAGCAGGGCCAAGTTCGTATACCAACGTTCGTACCAACTCAGAACTCAGGTATTCGGCACCGACTCATAACTCGTAACTCCAACTCGTCTGCCTCATAACTCAGGTGGGGGCTCCGGGCACAGGGTTATATTGCCCCCGCCCTAGCCTGCATCGAATGTTCCAAACCCCGCCTTTTGCCGCAGTGGTAAGTCACTCCGCTCGAGCCCTGATTGGCGGCTTGCGCTTACCGTCGCGTCGGCTCCTCCTCCGCCTTCCTTTGGCCTTGATCGACTTGTTCAGGCCGACCTCGTGGTATTTCGCGCCAAAACCAAAAGCATCAAGGCATCGTAAAGGACCTAATTCTCATTATTCTACTCAACGCAAAACTAAACACAGGAAAGGTCTACGCTTACATTTACTAAGAAATAACTGAGCTTTAATGAGGCTACATGTTGTAGTGTAACTAAACTGGAAATTAACCTTTGTTATAAAAAGACAAAACCGCAACAATATATATATATATATATATATGTGTGTATACATATATATATATATGTATAATTTTAGAAACAGGAATCAAATTCCTGCGAGGGGCTAAGTGTGAAAAAATTCTGACTCAATGTGGGGCTCGAACCACGGACCTCCATTGACAACGCGTCAACAGCCCACTGTGCTATTGAGCCAGCCACAATCTCCTCAGAACTTTTCCATACTTAACACTGTGAGACTTATCATGGCCGATGTCTTACGTGCCTGCTAAGCAGACCCCGAATGTTAGCGTAAGTATATGCATGCGTATGTATGTGTGAATAAGTAGAAATGCATTGAAGATTAATTCAAATACCATTTTAGAAACAAGAATCAAATTCCTGCGAGGGGCTAAGTGTGAAAAAATTCTGACTCAATGCGGGGCTCGAACCACGGACCTCCGTTGATAACGCGTCAACAGCCCACTGCTGGAGGGGAAATTAACCTTTATTATAAAAAGACAAAACCGCAACAATATATATATATATATACATGTATATATATATATGTATGTATGTATGTATGTATGTATGTATGTATGTATGTATGTATGTATGTATGTATATATATATATATATATATATATATATATATATATATATATGTATATGTGTATTGTTACGTGGTCCCCTCGGTGACTACCTGGTCTCGGTGACCCCCGGACCGTGAGAGGAACTTCGCCAGAAAGTTGTATTATATATGCGCTTTCGCAACGCAATCCCTATGAATTCCACCCAAGAGAAAACTGATTTTCAATGATATATTTCAAGGGTAATGATACCATACAATTTCAATGATACAATCAAGGATATATTCCCTGAGCAATCCACCATCCACAATTCACACTCAACAATCAATCCCCTAGATGATTAAGATGGCCATCTTACATACGTGTGTCCCCTTTTGTACTCACGACCCCCTTTGGTCTCTGTCCCTCACAATGTCTCTGGGCCCCTCCTGACCAAGATGCTGGTCGGCTTCGCCGCACTCGGGCAGTTGAACGAACCGCGGGTGGACGTTTTTCCACCGGGCAGGTATCGTACCGGGCACCACGGCTGCAGCCCCCTCCTGGCCACGCGAAGCGGGTACTGTAAAGCAGGCCAAAGCCACACGCCGCTTGCAACGCGTTTTAGGCCCCAACGTGCGACCCGTACGCGTCTTTGTAGACGGTGCCGCGAATGGTGCCAGACGCTGGGTCGGTTCACGGCCCCACGGCAGCTTGACGTGTCCACCGGGTAGGTACCCGTCCCGGTAACTCCTCTCGCCAGACGGCTTGGGAACGCCGCTTTTCCACACGGCTCAATATCGATCCCACCTCTCGTCGGAGCGGGGCGAGGAAGAAGAATCCTCGTCGCTTCTCTCCCTCGTGTCTTTCTTCTTCCGTTTCCGGTCTCTTTTTCCAGAAGGGCTCCTGACCTTCCAACCACAACAACCCTTAATCGACTACACATTGATAAGCAAAGACCTGAATAGTACTTCACATACATTCCCATAAATATGTAACACTCCCCCCCTTCAAGAAAGAAAGTTTGAACCCAGCGAAAACTTTCTTTGCCGGCCAACTTGGATAAACAAACCAGATAACTCAACCCCCCCCCCCCCCCCCCCCCCCCCCCCCCCCCCCCCCCCACCCCCCCCCCCCCCCACATTATCAGTTCCCCCCGGGCACAGTTATCACTTAAAAATAAAGCAACAATATTTCACACAACCCCCAGAGATTTTCAAAGGTAATTCACTCTGGACAAAGCACCAGCAACGACATTGTCCCTGCCCTTTACATGTTCAATTTCCCGTTGGACTCCTGCCAAGCCAAACTCCATCTCATGACCCTCTGACTTTGACTGTCAGTTTCTTGTAAATGAAGGTTATGGGGTTGATCAAAGATCCAAAGTTAAGCAACTCGATAGCACTTTTTCCGGGAGGCCAAGCCGAGTATTCACTACATGGATGCCTTTAGGAACGTGGAGTTCACGGTCAGTCCGTGCAGGAAAGTTCTCTACATGGGCGCCTTGAGGAACGTGGAGTTCACGGTTAGTCCGTGCATGAAAGTTCACTACATGGACGCCTTTAGGAACGTGGCGTTCACGGTTAATCCGTGTAGGAATCTTGGCTCGGCGGCTCCGCCGCATTCAGTGTTTCAGCTTTTCAGAACTTCCCTAATAATTATGGTGGGACCGCTTGTCACTGTAGTCCCATGAATAGCGGTCTCCTTCTCGGCCACTACTTTGACAATCCTTCCTTCGGGAGCTGCCGTAACTCCGGGAGCCTCCATAATAATATTGATTGCGGCCACCACCAAAACTACCGCCCAGTTGTACTCTCCTGTAGACCTCTCGACGCCTACGAAATGCCTTCCCTACTGTTATGGTCCGACCCTCCAAATCCTTGCCATTCCAATTCTTCTCTGCCTCTCTGGCGTCTTTTGTGCTTGCAAACGTGACAAACCAGAACCCTCTTGACTGTTGCGTTTCCCTGTCTCTTACCAACCGCACTTCCACCAGCGGCCCATATCTGTTGAAGACAGAGGTCAGAACTTCTTCCTCTGTTTTGAAGTTCAGTCCCCCTACAAATAACTTGGTACTTTTGTCGCCATCCCGAGCTGGTGTGGTGTTATTTTCCCTGCTGGGCTCTTTACCAACCCTCAGGTTACCATAAACTTGACCCCCGGCCAAATCATTCCCGATAACCACAGATACACCCTCTACAGGAAGTGTGGCTTGTAAACCGACGGTGACCGGTCCTGACACCAAATCGGACTCCAAATGGATGACATGAAGTGGAGCACTAACACCGCCCCCGATCCCCTGTAACCGAACACTATCCCCCGTTGCCGTCTCCTCGGACCATGGCAAAATGCCTTCAAGCATTAAATATTGATGTGCTCCTGTGTCCCTCAATATCCTAACCGGTCTCCGGTTAGTCGAGGCTCCATCCAGTGACACAAACCCCTCTGAAATAAATGGTTGGTAACCCTTTTGATGGCGATTTCTCACAATGGCCATTGCATTTGGAGTCGTAATAGTCGGACTCCGCTCTGGGTCTTCCCTTTTCATGCGGTAACAACTGGACATCAAGTGTCCAGGTTTCTTGCAAAAAGCGCAAGTAGGCCCGGAGGAAAAACTCGTGGTCTGCCTCGGGCCCCCCGAAATATAAGTTTGTCTTGGGCCCGCATCCCTCTGATTTCGAACAGGTGGGGTATCCGCGTTGTCCCCATAATCCTCTCGAGGCCGCCGCCATGTATTGTCGTTCTCCGCACCTGCTGTTCCCCACCTCCCCTGCGGAGATTTAGGCGAGGAGTTAGGTTCGTGGACCCCTATTCGGTGGGTTAAGGCATACTCATCTGCCATGGTGGCTGCGTCCCACAACTTTGGTACTTTCTTTTCCTGCAGGTACACTTTGATGTCCTCGTGGACACACTGCTGAAATTCCTCCACCAGGATCAAGTCACGCAATGTTTCGAAGTCTTTCCCGACTCCTTTTAACTCACACCACCGATCAAACATGTTTTCTTTCACTCTGGCAAACTCCACATGGGTCTCACTCTCCCTCTTCCTGGCATTCCTGAATTTTTGCCTGTAAGCTTCCGGAACCAACTCATAGGCTTTGAGGATGTGCTTCTTCAGTACCTCATAATCTGCACATTGGTCCATTGGTAGCGCCGAATAAATCTCTTGAGCTTTTCCCACCAGCACACTTTGCACTAGTATGGTCCAGGCCTCCTCCGGCCAGTTTAATTGTCGAGCCACTTTCTCAAAGTGTGGAAAAAATTTCGCGACTTCCTTTTCACTGAACGGTGGAACCAGCCTCACATGTCTGCCCACATCCCAGGTTTTCTGGTTAGGTGTCGACCCCGTCAGCAAGGGTGGTGCCTCTCCCCGTTCTCTCATTAACTCCAGCTCCTTGAATTTAATTTCTTGCTGAAGCTCCATGTCACGTTCCTTTAATTCCCTTTCCGCTTTTCTCTCCTCTGCTTCGAGGTCCCTTGCAGCTCTCCTCTCCTCTGCTTTTCTCCCTTCTAACCTTTCCTGGAGTTCTCGTTCCACTCTCCTTTCCTCTGCTTGTTTCTCTTCTCTCCTCTCTTCTGCTTTCCTTTCCTCTTCTGATCTTTCCTTTTCTGCTTTCCTTTCTTCTTCTGCTCTTTCCTTTTCTGCTTTCCTTTCTTCTTCTGCTCTTTCCTTTTCTGCTTTCCTTTCTTCTTCTGCTCTTTCCTTTTCTGCTTTCCTTTCTTCTTCTTTTAACCTTTCCTGGAGTTCTCGTTCCACTCTCCTTTCCTCTGCTTGTTTCTCTTCTCTCCTCTCTTCTGCTTTCCTTTCTTCTTCTTTTAACCTTTCCTGGAGTTCTCGTTCCACTCTCCTTTCCTCTGCTTGTTTCTCTTCTCTCCTCTCTTCTGCTTTCCTTTCTTCTTCTTTGATCCGTTCCTGGCTCCGTAATTGCAACTCCAGTTTCCGGAGCTCAACGTCTTCTGGTTCTTCGGGTAGCCACTCCCAGGCTAACTCGTCCCATGTTCCTAATCCCACCATAGATTGTATCACCGTGGCCTGCAACTCTGCCTTCCTCAAATTAGTTCGGACCTCCAAGTTAAAATGTTTGGCCAATTTCAAGAGGTCCGACTTTAGTAACGCTCGGAACTGTGCCTCACTCGGGGTTACCGCAAAGTTCTGTGCCACAAACGCCATGGTGCCTATCGTTAACACCTGTTAACCTTCACCCAATACTTTACCCCCAATTTCCCCAAAAATTTACCAATTAATACTTAATTAATAAATTTTAATTAATAAAAATATTATTTTATTATTTTATACAATTTTAGATCCCGGACGTAGACCCAATTGCGAATCCGCAAATCGTAATTTGGACGAGCCCCCAATTCTGTTACGTGGTCCCCTCGGTGACTACCTGGTCTCGGTGACCCCCGGACCGTGAGAGGAACTTCGCCAGAAAGTTGTATTATATATGCGCTTTCGCAACGCAATCCCTATGAATTCCACCCAAGAGAAAACTGATTTTCAATGATATATTTCAAGGGTAATGATACCATACAATTTCAATGATACAATCAAGGATATATTCCCCGAGCAATCCACCATCCACAATTCACACTCAACAATCAATCCCCTAGATGATTAAGATGGCCATCTTACATACGTGTGTCCCCTTTTGTACTCACGACCCCCTTTGGTCTCTGTCCCTCACAATGTCTCTGGGCCCCTCCTGACCAAGATGCTGGTCGGCTTCGCCGCACTCGGGCGGTTGAACGAACCGCGGGTGGACGTTTTTCCACCGGGCAGGTATCGTACCGGGCACCACGGCTGCAGCCCCCTCCTGGCCACGCGAAGCGGGTACTGTAAAGCAGGCCAAAGCCACACGCCGCTTGCAACGCATTTTAGGCCCCAACGTGCGACCCGTACGCGTCTTTGTAGACGGTGCCGCGAATGGTGCCAGACGCTGGGTCGGTTCACGGCCCCACGGCAGCTTGACGTGTCCACCGGGTAGGTACCCGTCCCGGTAACTCCTCTCGCCAGACGGCTTGGGAACGCCGCTTTTCCACACGGCTCAATATCGATCCCACCTCTCGTCGGAGCGGGGCGAGGAAGAAGAATCCTCGTCGCTTCTCTCCCTCGTGTCTTTCTTCTTCCGTTTCCGGTCTCTTTTTCCAGAAGGGCTCCTGACCCTCCAACCACAACAACCCTTAATCGACTACACATTGATAAGCAAAGACCTGAATAGTACTTCACATACATTCCCATAAATATGTAACAGTATATATATATATATATATGTATGTATATATATATATGTATGTATATATGTATATATATATATATATATATATATAGCGTCGTTACTGAGGAACGGGCTTATTTTAGCTGAGGACTGTACCTGAGTTGATGTGTTGTCATGATTTACACCAATCATAATACAAACAATTATTTTGCACAAATTTATTTGTTGTGTTTGTGATATTACATTTTTATAGGCAATTTAGGTTGAAGATTGAGGTTGAATGTTTTTTTTTTTCAAGAAAGAACCCCTCAGCGCATACCTAGGGGAGGGGTAGGTGCAGACTGGAAGTTTGGGACGATTACACCTCACCACCACGTAATTCAAAACACGTCACCAACAATAATTCAAAACACCTCACCAGCAAGTAATTTAAAACACCTCACAGCCATAAAACACGTAATAAAAACGCTTCACCACCACGAAATTAAAACACCTCACCACCACGAAATTGAAAACACCTCACAGTCATAAAACACGTAATAAAAACGCTTCACCACCACGAAATTAAAACACCTCACCACCACGAAATTAAAAACACTTCACAGCCATAAAACACGTAATAAAAACACGTCACCACCACGAAATTAAAAATACCTCACAGCCATAAAACAGGTAATAAAAACACCTCACAGCCACAAAATTAAAAACACCTCACCACCACGTCATTTTTAAAAACCTCACCACCACATAATTAAAAACACCTCACAGCCACGAAATTAAAAACACCTCACCACCAAGTAATTCAAAACACCTCACCACCACGTAATTCGAAACACCTCATCACCAACTAATTCAAAACACCTCACTACCACATAATTAAAAACACCTCACCACCACATAATTCAAAATACCTCACCACCACGTGATTCAAAACCACCACAACGTTATTAAAAACACTTCACAACCACGGAAACAAAAGTTTGAGGGAGTCGTTAAGTGACAACACAGACACTGCCCAGATATGTCTATATATAGATAAATGACTGTACCCGAGGTGCCGTTTTGTCATGGTTCAAACCAATCATAATTCAAACAATTATTTTGCACAAATGCATTTGTAATATACGTGATATCACATGTTATAAACAATTGAAGTTGAAAAAAAAAAATTCCTGAAAAAAATCCCCCCCCAAAAAAAAAAAAATACGGAAAATTTTCAAAAACATACCTTTAGGACATACCCACGGGAGAGATATGTGCATACCAGAAGTTTGGTACGATTTCACAAAAGTTTGAGAAAGTAGTTCAGTGACAAGACAAGACAACACAACACAGACATTGCACAGATATATACAACACAACAACATGCATTTTAAGGCCATTTTCCCTGCTAGAGCGGGGGTCAGCCTTGCGGTCCCCATGACAATATATATATATATACAGTGGAACCTTGACTTACGAGTTTAATTCGTTCTGTGACCGAGCTCGTAACTCAATTTGCTCGTTTCTCAAATCAAATTTCCCCATTAAAATGCATTGAAATGCTATTAATCCGTTTCAGCCCCCAAAAAACCACACCAATTTTTTTTTAAATATACAGTATATATAAAAATATCTCGCGCTTTATATTTCACCTGTATGCAGCATACAAGTTGGCAGGATGGCCTGGACTGGAGGTACGCACACTTGACTCTAAACTGTCCAGCCTGGGTTTGAATCCCGACCCAGCTATAACCTGTCATGGGTGAATCACAGGCAGGGTGATTCATCAATGTGTGTACCGCTAAACTGGGCGCCCCGTTTGCGTCCCATTAGTTGTTGGATGTTAAGGATCTCACCGTGTTTTCCACAAAGAGAAGGCGAGCTATCGCCGGCACTCTGAACAAGTTGTGGCCTGGCATGCTCTTCTCCTCTGCCGTTATATACGTCCTCCTCGGCATCTTTTTCCAGAAGAGCCCTGTCTCGTCACAGTTGAAGATTTGCTGGGGGATGTATCGTTCGGCTTCTATCAGTTCGGCAAAAGTTATAATAAAATCTTCAGCTGCCTTCACATCCGCCTCACCAAGTCGACAACACGCACACCTCGCTCATGTTTTTCGACGATTGCGTGTTTTATATCCAAGCACATCATCCTCTTCTTCTTCTCAGTTATAATAAAATCTTCAGCTGCCTTCACATCCGCCTCACCAAGTCGACAACACGCACACCTCGCTCATGTTTTTTGACGATTGCGTGTTTTATATCCAAGCACATCATCCTCTCTTCCCTTGGCACTCAATTTCTTAGGACCCATGGTTAAAACTAAGAAATTTTCCAAAATAACCAAAATGCGAAAACAAAGCAGCAGCGATATACGGCAGAGATACTTGCACGGCAAGATAACCACGTGACCGGAACCCACCTGGTGGCGGGTAGCGTAAGCTCGTAACTCAGATCTCGGCTCGCATCTCAAAGCAATAAACCGCCCGAGCGACGGCTCGTATCTCGGAAAACTCGTAAGTTGGTGCACTCGTAAATCAAGGTTCCACTGTATATATAAAGGAGGAGTGTCTGTGTGTGTGTGTGTCTGTCTGGATGTCCACTTATAACTCAAGAACTACACATCGGAGAAAAGTTTTAGACACAGATTCGGAATCAGCATAAAATTCCGGTGGTTGTAGGCTACTTTTTATTTTAATATCAATGGTTTAAAAAACCGGGCCGGCTGCAATTCCATGGTGTAGTTTGTGGCGGCGCTATTGCCCCTTTCCGATCCCATGATGCATTGCGGTTCCGATTCGCGATAAGGTCGATGCGCTATCACCGACACTTTTCCACCTTTTCCATACCTTTTAATCAGATTTACCCTATCGTCCATCGTAACCACATTACGCTTGGAAACACTAGCATTATCCTTCTTCGGACCCATGGCTAACACAGACACAGTAAAGGAATACTGTACGTCGCCTCTGTTTTGAATGAGAATCAGCAGTTGCTGATTGTATACTGTACGTACATATTTCAGCAGTAGTATACTGTACGTACATATTTATATATTTTTAATGTGCTTTTTATTGTATTTTAAATTGTTTTTTAGCTCTTTTATTGTTACTGTATGTACTATGTTATTTATTTTAAATCTATATAAATAAAGGAGGAGTGTCTGTGTGTGGTGTGTGTGCGTGTGTGTCTGTCCGGATGTCCGCTTATAACTCAAGAACTACACATCGGAGAAAAGTTTAGACACAGATTCGGAATCAGCATAAAATTCCGGTGGTTATAGGCTACTTTTTATTTTAATATCAATGGTTTAAAAAACCGGGCCAGCTGCAATTCCATGGTGTAGTTTGTGGCAGCGCTATTGCCCCTTTCCGATCCCATGACGCATTGCGGTTCCGATTCGCGATAAGGTCTATGCGCTATCACCGACACTTTTCCACCTTTTCCATACCTTTTAATCAGATTTACCTTATCGTCCATCGTAACCACATTACGCTTGGAAACACTAGCATTGTCCTTCTTCGGACCCATGGATAACACAGACACAGTAAAGGAATACTGTACATCGCCTCTGTTTTGAATGAGAATCAGCAGTTGCGCGTACGTACAGTATACTGTACGTACATATTTATATATTTTGAATGTGCTTTTTATTGTATTTTAAATTGTATTTTAGCTTCTTTTATTGTTACTGTATGTACTATGTTATTTATTTTAAATATATTTTTAAGGAAAACATATGTTTTCACGTCCGTAGCAGTGACGTAATGTTGCACATAATGACGTTCGCTGCCCGGTCATGAAAGACATTATGATTCTCTTGCCAAAGTGACATGAAGATCAGGCAGTAAACCTCCCAACTGAGTTTCTCAACCGTCGTCAGCCTCAAGGACTCCCAACACACAGGTTGATTCTCAAGGTGGGAGCACCAATCATGCTTCTAAGGAATCTTGATCCACCAAAGCTGTGTAATGGAACACGATTGACAATCCAGCAAATGATGCCGCATGTCCTAGAGGCAACCATCCTCTCAGGACAATACAGAGGAGAGAAAGTATTCATTCCAAGGATACCACTTATTCCACCTGACCTTCCATTCTCCTTCAAGAGGTTTCAGTTCCCCCATCAGGCTATGTTTTGCTATGTCCATCAACAGAGCGCAGGGGCAATCAATGAAGGTTGTAGGCCTGAACTTCACAGAACAAGTGTTTGCCCATGGCCAGCTGTCCGTGGGCTGCTCGAGGGTTGGAAAACGAAGCAATCTTTATGTCTTGGCACCAAGTAAGAAAACCAGAAATGTTGTATACCCAGAGGTTTTGAGAAATTGAAAATTGAAAAAACGTCATGTAGGAAATGTACTGTGGTATTGCTCTAAAATATACATGTTCTTTTCAGCATATATATTTGTATTATTCTTCTTCAACCCGGGCGAAGCCGGGTACCTCAGCTAGTATATATTGTTACTGGTCGCGGTTTAGGATGTTATTTGCCGAGCGAAGGCTCCGCGACCGAACAGTTGTTCCCCGATTCACCCAGAACTTTGGCCGTATCGCACCGCAGCTGCCCAATCTGGAAAGGACTAAAACGACGAAATGCAACGAGGAAAAGGAATAAGACGAGAAGACGGACAGAAGAGTAATTGGATTTATTATACACACAAGCAAAAAGAAAGCAGTCACGTTTATTTACAACACATAAGACGCAGGTGACACAGTGCAAATACTAGCTTATACAGACTTAATTAACCCAGGGACAGAACAAACAAAACAAACTCACGTACACAAGAAGGGTGGAAAGGCAGGAGGTGGATGGCTGGAAGGAGAGGAAGGTCCAAGGGGGTCCTGCAGCACGATCGGCGCGTTTAGCAGCCACCGTTCCTTCGCGGCCCTGCTCAAAACCGCCGTCCAGGCCCCAAGCGGCTGTTGGGTGTTGTTGCTGCTGTGGCCGCCGCTTGCTTTTCCAGGACTCGTCTGACTCGTCTGGTCCAAACCCTCAACTCAACAACACTCTTGCACGTCTCCCTGTCCAACCACTCTTTCTCTCTCTTGGTCCAACCACTCTTTCTCTTTCTTGGTCCAACCACTCTTTCTCTTTCTTGGTCCACTCACTCCTCACCACCGACTCCTCAACGCAACCAACGCAACCACTGACCTTCACCGACGCTTCTTGCGCCTTTTATAGCGCCTCCGGCGATCAAGCCGCCGGCCTTTAGGACACGCCCATCGGTGTGCTCACCTCGGCCCTGGTTGGTCACGCGACCCTCTGGCTCCGCCCTTGATGACGACGGGCGGGCACGCCCCTCTTCCCCGACCCGAGCACATGTTCAATGGTGGTTTTGGAGGGGATGTAACTGGCAATCGAGGCTTGGCAATGACGAAAGGGGATGTGAAAGGAAATGGAGATTTTGGGGATGGGAATGAAAGGGGATCTATTCTCTTTCACTGGTGCAATGGAGTACTTCAATTAATGGGAGACACAGCCTTACCCTAAAACACAGAATAAGATATAACTATCGAACAGGGGTATTCTATTATTGGCTGACGTGTATGCTTGTGGACTAATTATGGGATGCCCTTTCACCTTTACACAGCTCCGGAGGCAGGGGGCGCAGAATAAACAATAATCATCACCAATTTACCACAATACAACACAATCCAAAAAAATACAGGCCTCATATCCGCAACAATATATATATATATATATCCTTGCAAAAGTACCCGGGGTTGCTGGGTAACAATTATTCGCTTCCTGATGGGAATATGAAGAGAGGAGGGTGGGAGAGGTTGGAGTAGGAGAGGAGGGAGGGAGAGGGGGGGGGGAGGAGGGGAGGGAGGGGGAGGGGAATGGAAGGGGAGAGGGAGGAGAGAGAGGGAGGGGGAGGGAGGGGGGAAGGGAGGTGGAGGGAGGGGAGGGTTAGTAAATCGCACAAACATGTTAGTCAATTAAAAATGGGTACGTAAAAACAAAAAGGGAGCCCTGTCTACTGTAACGCCATGGCTTGCAAAAGCAGCCTGAATAGCGTTCACCAAGTGGTGGTTAATCATATTCAAAAAGGGTGTTATGACACACCCAAACTTCCCGGCCTTGTGACTAATTAATTAAGTACACAGGTATTTCTGACTTCATTTGTGGAGCCTTCGCCAAGCGGATTAAGCACTCCAGCATGCACTCCAACGAAATGGGTGATAAGGAACGGCTGGCTTGGCAAGCGATAGCAAGCTAGTTGCTTCTGGTTGAAATGGCTGAGGAATTTTAAAAACAGATCGCAGGTACAGTGGAGTGACACCTTATCCCATGGAAGTATGAATCAAGTTAAAGATTATTAAGTTAAATTAACAAAAAAACCCAGAAGGAGAATGACAGCCTCGCTTAAATAAATGAATATTTACACTTAGTTATAAAATCATGAGATATGGTAAATTTTGTCAGGTTTCACCCCAGGTTTGGACATTTATTTAGTCTCCAGGATCCAATCCTCATATCCGAATCCAGATTTTGATGATATGCTTCAATTATGTAATAATAATTAATCGATCGTGTTTCCAAGGCAAGGCACGTTTAAAAAGGCTGAATCAAAATGGCGGCTTAAGAACCCAGTGAATGGCAGTGGGCTTACCAAGATGGCGGGCCACCATATTGGTAAGGCTTTTTGGGTTTTTTTCTTCTGAGCACCTCGTTAATCATCTTCAAAAAGGGTATTATAACACACCCAGACACCAAGTTTTCATCATTGCAATCTGTTGGAGTTCCACGTGTATGCATGCAAAGTTTGGGGCCGCTCGGTTTCATGGTTTTGGAGTTACGGAGGAGACGGACGGATAGACGGACACTGCCTTTTATTATATTTATTGTTGTGTGTCTACCATGCAGTGAACACCGCAGGGCGACAGATGACCAAACAAGTTTTAACTCTGAGGTGTTCAATCCAATGGCGGACCTTCTTTATACGCGAGGGAAAGGAGTGGGGGAAGGCCCGCAAGCGCTTACCTGCACGGGTCCCACCAGACGTCTTCGAACCTGCGATAATCAACTCAAACCGACATGGATTTAAAATGTACAAAAATACTGGCTTTATTGAAGAAATGCTGGTAACAAAATAAAACACACGGCAAAATTATGATTCCTAAATGAGACGCCCCCACACAGACCCGTATACACACAAAGGGAAAAATAAAGGTGAAAATAAATGCATGTTTATTTTGTGGCACTTAGCTCTGAGCATCTCCTGAACCCCGTCGGGAATTGTCCAGGCCATGAGCGTGCAATCTGGGCACGGCACAAGCCCTGGCGGGAAGTAGGCCTCAGCACACCCTCTTTCACTCAGCCGTGCTCATCCTCGTCATCCGCCTCACCAGCACCCACGTCTCCCAGCGCAAGAGCGCTATGAACTGTGGCTACACAACACAAATGTTCCAACGCAAGAGCTTATAGGTGACCGTTCACCTCTGGTCCTCAAGCCGAGAGAAAGCCAAGAGCGCCCATGAACTCCGACTATTCGTTGTGAAATCCCGAAGCAGAGAGAGAGATATAAAATCATGACCGTTCTCAATTAATGTTCCTCGCTCAAGAGCGCACCGTATATGTGACCGTTGGCTATGGAGGCCAGCCCGGAGAGAACGATCGAACCAAAGAGACAAAATGTCGGGAACACGACCGTTTGCCACCAAACCCAGAAAATGAGAGAGAAAATGTTGGCCCTCCAACTCCTTTGTACTCAAGGCTCTGACGTCATCCGACGACATCTGCATGTCCACTCCTATAGCTAGTGCCATCTCATTGCTCTTGGTGTCCTGACCAATCACTGCTCTTTGGGGGCGTGGCCTCCCGGACCTGTCTGCTTGATGTTATCACCCATCGGTGGTTTCATCGGTGGTTCAATATCCTGGTTCCGGTCGTTTTTATTTAGTGTAATAAATGTGTGATTTCTTGCTATGTATGTGTGCTGCATTGTTATAAGGAACAGAGGAAAAATAACAGAGGCCATTACATACAGGGGATTCATTACCCATAATCCTTAACTAATTAACATAACCCCACCCCTCATGATGGGAAGGAAGATACGCGCTTACACAACATTCGGTCTAAACGAATTTCCTACTTATGTACATTGGGGTTCTTCTTCTTCTTCACGATAGTCAGAGCACACTACCTATACAATTCTACCTGGCTCTAAGGTAGTAATCATTGCCTACCCCCTACAAATGTAACAATATATACACATCTCTTATATTATGTAATATTTTTTATATATAAATTGATGCATATAATTTGATGGTTGAGCATATAATCATTTTTATATTCATTGATATCGGTTTTTTTTTTTAAAGTGTTTATTGCTTTATGAAAATCATGATTTCTATGTATCATCAATGTATAACTTGAGAGGTCAAAATTTGATTTGGATTTCTCAATGATAGAATCTCTTGATGCCAGAAATTCTACAAATGATGTATGAATTGCATTTGCAAAACCTCCAGGAATTGAATGCAATTAATTAATTATATAAATACTTGTTTAACTGAAATATGCTGGTTTATGGTAATGATCTTTTTCTGGTACATGGTTGACATGCACTTCCAACAAATGTTTTCTAAGGAAAGGAATTGTATGACTAAAAGCAATGCAAATTTATTCGTGTGGCAAAGAGCAAATCGATTTTTTTTTTAAATCCGTCTGCGAGCGTTATTGTGCCCCCCACGGGAGCATCACTAAAGCTCATGCTTTCCCTCAGTTTATCCACTTGTATAAACAGTCGCTACCATGAAATGAATGGCCCACCCATTTTGATGTATCGTTTGATGGATGTTTTAAGACTCTGCAAAGTAGGATCATGGTGAGAATCAATAAATACAAATATTGATGATGATGCCAAATGAATTGAAGTGTTTAAATCTGTATTTCTATGCAAGAAGTCCCAAGCTACTCCACAAGCTGGTGCTGTGTTACAAATTGCCTTTATTGATGTTTTTTGACTGGGAATACATCGTTACTTGATCTGCATCTTACACTCAATGCAAGGTCCACAATAGATTATCGAGTGAGTGGTGCACAACCTTATGGGAAGGCTGCATTGTAGAAAGCCTCTAAAGTAGAATACACTGCTCATCATCCATAGTGTGAAAAGTGTTATTGCTATAGAGACACAATTTTTATACCAATAGCGGTTTGAAGTTGATAAGTAAATGTTTGAAGTAAATTTGGTTTGAAGTAAATGTCTTCATTATTTTTATCTTCTTGTTAGCCCGTCCCCCGCACAGTAGAAGCTGAATAATTGAGCTGCTGTCATTACATTTTCAACAAAGCTTTATTATGAGAATATGGAGGAGACAAATTAATAATTTGGTCAAAAGGTCAAAGGTCAACATCACAAAAATCGTAAATTTTTATCCGATTGACCTGAAATTTTAAGAATTTGCATATTGGCTCACTGAATTGGTTCACCAATCAAAAGCTAGAAGCTGATTATTTTGAGGTCAAAAGGTCAAGGTCACAAAATTGTCAATTTCCATCTGACTTGAAATTTGATCTGGGTTTGCACATTGGGTCATTGAAGCATATTGCTTTTAAGGTCAAAAGGTCATGGGCGTTCTAAAACCGTCAATGTTTTTAAAAATCCATTTTCATTGTGTTTATTCTACGAAAGAAGAAGTCCAAATACCAAACAGATGTGGATGGGCTTTGCATTTTCAGATGCTTTATAGTTTTCTTTTTTGACTATATTATTTTAAAATAATTTTGTGCCATAGTGTGAAAACGGTTGAAGTCAAAGTTAGAAAACTTGGCAATGGTCTTAACTTATGGTCTTGTCCTTTTGTTTTTGACCTTGATGTTTATCTGTATCAATTTTTTGTTAAACAGATCATTAGGATAGTTAAAACTACGTTTTCAAATTCTGGTAAATAGATCATGATCTGAAATTAATCCTGTCGGTCTTCATTTTTGACCTTGAGCTTGAGAATATTGTCACAATTTTATTGCAAACTTGTGGAGTCAGCCTCAAAACAACTTAACCAATCACAGCTTTAAAATGGTACGTGCTGTTTCCTTGCTTGACGCTCAGCATTTTATAGGATAGAGCATGGACAAACAAATCCAAGTTGGAAATACTCGTGCACGCTTTGATGAACCTCATGGCCTCGTCCTATATTGAAGTTCATTGTAAGGGAACATAGTGTTTTCAGAAAGTATTCACATCTTGACTTTTTCACATTTTGTCATGCTACAGCCTGAATTTAAAATGGATTCAACTGACATTTTTTTTGTCACTGGTCTACACAAAATACCCCATAATTTCAAAGTGGAATTTCTTTTTTCGATTTTTTTTTTTACAAAATAATTACAAATGAAAAGCTGAAATGTCTTGAGTCAATAAGTATTTAACACCTTTGCTATGACACTCCAAATTTAGCTCAGGTGCATCTAATTTCCTTTTATCATCCTTAAGATGTCTCTACAACTTGATTGGATGTCTCTACAACCTGTGGCCAATTCAATGGATTGGTCATGATATAGAAAGAAGCACACCTTTCTCTATAAGGTCCCACAGTTGACAATGCTTGTGAGAGCATTACCTCTACCGTGAACTCCAAAGAACTGTCCGTAGACCTCCGATATAGAATTGAGAGGATGCATAGATCAGGGTAAGGGTGTAAAACTATTTCTTCGAGTGTTGAAAGTTCCCCAAAACACGACGAGTTCCATCATTAGGAAATGGAATGAATATGGAACTAACCAGACTCTTCATAGAGCTGGCCATCAGACCAAACTGAGCAACCGGGCAGGAAGGACCTTGGTCAGAGAGATGACCAATAACCTTATGACAACTCTGACAGAACTACTGAGTTCCTTGGCTGAGATGGGAGAACCTGCTGGAAGGACAACAGTCTCTACAGCACTTCACAAATCTAGACTTTATGGAGAGTGGCAAGACGGAAGCCTCTCCTGAGAAAAAAGCACATGACAGCATGCCTGGAGATTGCAAAACAGTACTTGAAAGACTCTGAGAGCATGAGGAAAAAGATTCTGTCGTCTGATGAGACGAAAATTGAACCCTTTGCCCTGAATGCAAAGTGCTATTTATGACGGAAACCGAGCACATTTCATCACCCAACTAATACCATCACTATTGTGAAGCATGGTGGTGGCAGCATCATGCTATGGGGATGCTTTTCAGCAGCAGGTATTGGGAGATTTGTAAGGATAGAAGGAACAATGAATGGAGCCAAATACAGGCAATTCCTTGAGGAGAACCTGCTGGAGAGTGCGAAAGACCTCAGACTTCGATGAAGATTTATGTTCCAACATGACAATGACCACAAGGATACAGCCAAAGCAACACTGGAATGGCTGGCTTCAGAACAAGAACATGAAAGTTATTGAGTGGCTCAGACAAAGCCCAGACTTGAATCCCATTGAGAATCTGTGGAAAGACTTGAAGATTGCTGGTCACCGACGCTTCCCATCCAACTTCACAGAGCTTGAGCAAATCTGCAAGAAAGAATGGGAGAAACTCCCCAACCAGATGTGCAAAGCTGATGGACATACCCAAGAAGAATCAAAGCTGTAATCTCTGCCAAAAGTGCTTCTATGAAGTATTGACTCAGGGGGTTGAATACTTATATAAATTAGATTTTTTTATATTTCTAAAATTTCTTTAAAAAATAAAAAAAAATCTTAAATTTTTTTTTTTTTAGAAAAGTTTGTTAAAAAAAAAAATCCACTTTGTCCACATTATGGGACATTGTGTGCAGCTCAGTGACAAAAAATCTCAATTTCTTCCATTTAAAACTCAGACTGTAGCTGTAGCATAACAAAATGTGAAAAAGTCAAGGGGTTGAATACATTCTGAAGTCACTGGATATCATATATCATAAAGATACTTCGTTTATATTCCCAATTAAGACAACTGAAGTGACGAGGTAGTTTCAGGCATTATTATGCAGTTTGCACACATGGAAATTCTTGGTTATTGTCTTCGAGAATAATCTCGTTAAGGCTTGTCATTCTGAATGGAACATCCTATTGCTATTGGTATTTGTGATTAAAAGCCTTTCACATAAAAGGAATTGCGCTATATTGCTAGAGTTATAATTATTATATTATTGTTATTAATATTAAATTACTGGAAGGGATGGTGTGTATAAGTAATATGTCAGCCTCTCATACCATATAGTTTGTATGCTCATGAGAAAAATGGAGCACATTCATGACAATAAAATCTCTGCATTTATCACTATAGTTTATTTTGTCTACACATCTCCATTGTAAAAGTAATTTCTGTTTGGCAACATACTGTACATAAGCTCTATAGTACTGATATTCGGATTAATCATATGTATGCTGCTCACCTTGTGCACCATTAAAACGACTCATTCATTATCCTTGAATGCCCCAGCATGCGTTTTTTTTATTTTGCTATAATACCAAATAATTTTTTTTTAATGGAATCCCAATATATACGATTGAAGATATAAGCACTTTATACCTTTAAAATAATTAGATAAAATAAATCACTATTTGTCGCTTTTATGTTACCAGTGGGCCCGTTGAGCCATTGGACCAAATTTTCATTGTCTTCACAGCCTTGTCGCATATCTGCCTGCTGTAGTGCTTGAGCATTAGCTTACCTTTCATCAAACCCTGATGTGCTTGGGTGTGGGGGGAGGTGGAGAGGGGGGAAGTATCTATCAAACTGACCTATACACCTTAACATGGCATGCGTTTAGAACCATGGAAATTCTTTCGGATTATTTGTAGTTAATTATCAATTCAGGAGATCATGATGATCATTTTGGTGTGTCAAATTCCACATCGGGAAGCTCAAGCATTAATTAATAAACGCTTTGTTACAATGTCATCATTATTTTTGTTATTTATTTTCTCATTGGAATGCCATGCCAGGACCTATTAAACTGCTCTATACACCTTTACATGCTGTTGTAGGGGTTACCTTATTCGCATGTCGCGGTTAACTTATTCGCATGTCGCAGTTAACTTATTCGCATGTGACGGTTACCTTATGTTTGGTCATAATCCACGTGCACGGGCCTGTGGGGCTTTTGGTTGTGTGGAAGTGACGCACGCGCGGTTGTGGAGCCACGCCCTCTGAAGAGGGTTTTGGCTTTATAAAAGCTGTACCACTTCCGTTCGCGTTTAGTGTGCTGGAGATTTCTGTATGAATAAACGAGCTGCGAACCCTATGAAATGGCCTCGTCTTCTCGCCTTCCGCGACTCCTAAACTGGTGACCCTGGCTGCCCCCGAACGGATTTGGGGACTGCAAACGAACACGGCAAGCGCACCCTGGCCAGGGAGGCCACCTAAACTGGTGACCCCGGCTTCTCCCGAACGGATGCGGGCGCGGTTTCGAACGCAGTTTCGATCGAACTGCCGGAGTTTCGGAAACGACGAGCGGCCATGTGGTTCGCGCACCGCGCTCAGCTCCTCCTCTACGACCAGAGGGGCGAGCCTGCTCCAGGACCCTCCGAAGGAATGCAGTTACGAGATGTGGGTGGCACTGCTGCTCATCTCTTGCGCGCGCACTGACGTTGGCGGCACGGCTGCTTCGTTACCTTCGCGCGCACTGCTGCTCGCAACTCGCGAAAACTCTACAGCTACAGCTCACGTGTCGAAAGCTGCAACTCGCGCAACTACTACTCCTACTCTGCATCCTCGGGAGGCCCGCGAGGAACCTCGGCAGCCTCCCCCGAGGCCTTGACCAGCCCCTCGGTTGGCTCAACCCCTTTTCGTGCGCACCGAGGCCGAGCACTGCTCGAGCCTTCTCGGCACTGCCGAGCGCGCCCGCGAACTGCAACCTCGGGAGGCCCGCGAGGAACCTCGGCAGCCTCCCCCGAGGCCTTGGCCAACCCCACGGTGGCGTTTTTTCACGCGTACCGAGGCCGAGCACTGCTCGAGCCTTCTCGGCACTGCCGAGCGCGCCTGCGAACTACGTACATGCCCGTGGGAGTGCATTCTGGGGGGGGCGCATGTAGCGGTTACCTTATTCGCATGTCACGGTTAACTTATTCGCATGTCGCGGTTAACTTATTCGCATGTGACGGTTACCTTATGTTTGGTCATAATCCACGTGCACGGGCCTGTGGGGCTTTTGGTTGTGTGGAAGTGACGCACGCACGGTTGTGGAGCCACGCCCTCCGAAGAGGGTTTTGGCTTTATAAAAGCTGTACCACTTCCGTTCGCGTTTAGTGTGCTGGAGATTTCTGTACGAATAAACGAGCTTCGAACCCTACGAAATGGCCTCGTCTTCTCGCCTTCCGCAACTCTTAAACTGTGCGTTTAAAAACATGGGAATTCTTCTGGATTCTTTGTAGTTAATTAGCCTAATCAACCCAGATCATAACTATCATTTTGTGTATCACATTCCACATCAGAAAGCTCCAGTAGAACTCCACAAAAAGTATGTCACACACACACATACACTTTATCCTTATAAGGTAGATACTCATTACAACCACATGAAATACACATGCTTGGCAGATATACCTTAATCTATTAACACTTCAATGCAGTTATCAAACAATTCTTCAAAATGTTTTTTTGGGGCATTTCAGGCCAAATTGCATGAAATACATCGATGTGCTATATCGACTAGACAGATTTATGGGAAAAGGCCATGTATAAGCTTCTAGGTGCATTTTTGGGTAAAAGTTGGGAACCTCACTTTTTAACATAATTAGGGTATGCTGAATTCGATTAACCCGGTTCCCAAGCCAAATTTTGAGTTTTTGACCTTCTACTTAGCATAAACAAAATGGCCGCCAAATTGCCATTTTTGGACAATTTCTTTGAACAAGCATTTATATATCATGTATATACATGCAGCTCTATGTGGTAATCTAATCTACCGATAAGTTTGTCCACAGCACTGCTACCATTTCACGCATTAACTTGGTGTGACACCACCTCCTATTTTGCAAATCACACCAAACGAACATCATGGAAAGTCTTCAAAGAGCACCATAATCTGCTGAAGAACTTGGGCATTGGTGAACTCACAGAGGAGACAATCAAATCTGCAGAAGCGTTGGTCTGCAGAATATATAATGTGCACAGAACAATCTCTGTTGATTCAGCATGACATATGTTGTTCTCCAAGACTGGTAAACCAGAAGCAATGTCACCGACAAGTGATGCGCTTCATTTCCATTTGATGCGAGTACACTATCAAGCCATAGTATGGAAAAATGCTCATTGTGCCATACCTGAGCATTGTGCCATACCTGAGTCCAATCCCAGAAAGTTGCCTCGAGATAATTTGTTGTGCGTGCCAGAAGCAATGCAAGACTCGACGCTGCAAATTTCGCTATTCAGAGTTGAGGTGCACATCAATGTGTGCCTGTCAGCAACAGAGTGATGATCAGACCCCTTGTATGAATTTGATGTAGTTTGGCAAAACAACATGTGTGACATTCCTGAATATTTGTGCTTCATGGCCATGTATACTTAATTTTAGAATAAATGTTTGTTTGAAACATTGTCTTATTAAAACCATTTCCCATTTTGTGTCCAATTTCAATATCAGTTTGAATGTCTCTTTCAATATGTCGCCAACCATAATACAGACTAGACGGATTTATGACAAAGGCCATGTATAAGCTTCTAGATGCATTTTGGGGTAAAAGTTGTAAAGTTAAAGTAAAAGCGCTGCATGTATATACATGATATATAAATGCTTGTTGAAATAAATTGTCCAAAAATGGAAATTTGGCGGCCATTTAGCTTATGCTAATTAGAAGGTCAAAAACTCAAAGTTCGGCTTGGGAACGGGGTTAATCGAATTCAGCATACCATATTTATGTTAAAAAGTGAGGTTCCCAACTTTTACCCAAGAATGCACCTAACATTCACATTTCTCAGAAATTCGTCTAGTCCAATACACCCACTAGCTTACCCTCTCCATCACCCACCAAAGCACATTACCATTGCTTTAAAACTGTCATAAATGCCACATCTGCCACCCTGCCACTTCCACATCAGCATATAAGTGAATGCTTTTGCTTGGCTGCTGATACCACCATGCCACCAACAAAACCCCATTTTCATAACTCCATGGAACTACCAATATTACTTGATGTCTATCACACTATCAGCCATAATGAACTTCTGATGATTGCTGCATCCCAGAAAGTTCTGCATTTGCAACCAAATGTGAGTGAATAGGTAAGCTCTTCTGGAATAAACGAAACTGAAAACCATAAAACCACAGAAACAACTTTGATTGTTAAGTATCACCAACTGAAAAGTGCAGTCACGTGACACCACCTCTTCCTTGGGGGTGGTACATACCATCTGGCACACGATATCTGCACAGACCCAGATGAAGATCACGCAGTGGTCGAAATCACAGACTTGAGCCTCACTTGATGGGAAGCTTTACTTCATTTTTTTGAACTATATATTTTATATCTCTTTGGGCAATGCTTTCGCTGCATCTTCTAACCTCAACTAGAATGAACATACTTGAGCACATTGTATCTGTATTATTTATTTGAATAACCTGTACCTGATAAGAAGGTGAGACAGCAACAACGAGGGGACATTATAATTATTCTATTGATTTTTTTTTTCCCCCAATTTTCACAAATGATTAAAAAATTAGACCATTCCTTCAAAGGAAATAGCAGATGTTGAGGACTTCTTTCCAGCACAAAGCATTGGCATCCCTGTTCATTACAGATGAATATTACAATGTCCAATCTTGTAAAACTTTCCCCTACTAAACATTTATTCACTTCCTACAAAGTTTGTGTGTTGTTTGTCCATTTACCCGATGCTGGTTTAACTAATTGTATATTAGGATTGTTTACAAGGACCTACATATGTCACATGATGTTTTTTAATATGTACCCATTTAAACACCAGCAGCATGCAATGCTGATGAGATGAGACAGTCAATTTTCCAGAAGCTAGCTCACTTATGAGTGCAGCCCAGTATTGTCAGATGTAATCACACTTCCATTCATGCACGTAGGAAAAGTATTTGATGAAGTTCACTTCATCCCTCATCTTTCCTCAGGTTCTTTAATCCTCTGCTGCAGTAACTTCACCACCAATTAACTCGGTGGCAAAGGTTCAGTAAAGATGTGCCATCTTAAGTGATCGTTGGAAAACAGATTCACATGAGGGAAAATGATCCCATCATTTACAGAGATGGCGGCTCTTGTTCAGTCTGCGGCTGTTTGGCTGCATCATTTTCTGGGGACATGTTTGTGCCACTGATGCAATGCCCCCCGTTATCAGTCAGCTGGTACTTATTTTGCCAACCTTGGAAGGATGTCAAGTCAAGCCACCTGGTGTTAATTCAATGACACGAACTCAGGACCCAAAGATCTCAAGCCAGCCACCTTAACCGTTAAGCCAACACAAGGCTTCTAATTTCCAGTAAAACTCTGAAACGATAATTATACATTTTGAGAAATGAAAGTAAGCTGGACTAGTAAAACAGCAGTTTGTGGAAATGTGAATGGAAAGGGAGAAGTGTGACATGGAGAGAGCATTTTTAAATTTTGTAGTACATTGCAGGAAAGTGCTCTTCTGAAAAGGAAAATAAACATTATCAACTAGAAGAGCCTACCTGTTGCTTCGCTGACGGAACAAATAATCATCACGTCTCTTGCAGCTACAAGGGGGGGGGGAGGTGGAGGAGGGACAGGGGAGGAGTTTGGGAAAGTAGAATGGAGGGGGGGGGGGGTGAAGAGATATACTGCATATACATCTTTGGGGGAGGCTTTGATAGGCCCCTCCATTTTAGAGGGAGGGGAGGGAGAGAGGGGAAGGAGGACGAATTTACCTGTGCAAAGAGTGCTTTAACCTCAGCGTTGCCCAAGTAAAGAATTTTGCAATACCCTCTGCCACCACCACTAGGTGGCGCTCCATGGTACACATTTACAAAGATCTTTTATGCCCCTCCAGCCCCCACCACGGCCACATAGCCTATGTTACCTCCCAAACAAAGTTTTATTTGTACCCTGAGTTTGGAGTTTCAAACTTTAAAGATGTGGCCGTGCATAAGGAACAAAGGAAGACAGAAATCCACAGAGAGACAATAGCGTGTGTATATATATATATATATATATATATATACAGTCACGTGAAAAAGTAAGCACACCCCATGTAAAGTTTTGACTTTTTCAACATATTTCAACATACAGCTATTTGATCTTCATTTCAACAATATTGACAAATAAAGGTGATATAATATAACAAATATCATGAAACATTTACATTTTGTAGTCCATTGTATAATTTAAATAAGCATAAATGCAAATTTCGCATGTGGAAAAAGTAAGTGCACCCGTACATTTATCACTACTGCAAATACCTAAAATTAGAATCAGGTGCACCAGCTCAGGTGCAAATGATTAGAACATCGTTGGAGAGGATCTTGGAGAAACCTGTCTTATTTAAACCTCAGACATTTCGTTTGGTTTGCTCTTTGTTGTTGAAGTGTGCGGCGTCACCATGCCTAGATCAAAAGAGCTCTCTGAGGCCTTCAGAAAGAAGGTTCAAGATGCCTACGAGTCTGGGAAGGGATTTAAAAAGATCTCCAAACAATTTGAAATCAATCATTCGACTGTCCGTAAGATCATCTACATGTGGAGAAGATTCGAAACAACTGCCAACTTGTTCAGGCCAAGCCGCCCCAGCAAGTTCAGCCCGAGAGCAGACCGCAAGATGCTGAAAGAAGTCTCTAAGAACCCCAGAATGTCATCACGGAACCTACAGGTAGCTCTTGCCACTGTTCATGTCAAAGTGCACGAGTCTCCCATTAGAAAGAGTCTGCACAAATTTGATCTACATGGGAGGTGTACCAGGAGGAAACCTTTGCTGTCCAGAAAGAACATCAGCGCAAGACTAAAGTTTGCCAATGAATACCTCGGCAAAGACCAGCACTTTTGGAACAATGTGCTCTGAACAGATGAGTCAAAGACAGAGCTATTTGGCCACAGTACCAGAAGACATGTTTGGCAAAAACCAAAGACAGCATTTGACCACAAGAGCCTGATACCAACTGTGAAGCATGGTGGTGGAAATATTATGGTTTGGGGCAGCTTTGCTGCATCAGGGCCTGGGCAGCTCACCATCATATAATCCACTATGAATTCTTCATTGTACCAGAGGGTGCTTGAGGATAATGTGAGGCCATCTGTCGGAAGGTTGAAGCTCAACCGAAGGTGGACCTTCCAACATGACAATGACCCTAAACATACCAGTAAATCCACCAAGGAATGGCTGAAAAGAAAGAAATGGAGGGTTCTGGAATGGCCAAGTCAAAGCCCGGATCTAAATCCCATCGAGATGTTGTGGGGGGATTTGAAACGAGCTGTGCATGCAGGAAACCCCTCAAACATCGCACAGCTGAAAGAATTCTGAATGGAGGAGTGGGCAAAAATTTCTCCCAGTCGATGTCAGAGACTGGTAGACAGTTATAAGAAACGCCTAGCTGAGGTTGTTTCTGCGAAAGGGGGCAATACCACCTAATAGAGCCAAGGGTGTACTTACTTTTCCCACATGCGAAATTTGCATTTATGTTTATTTAAATAATACAATGGACTACAAAATGTAAATGTTTCATGATATTTGTTGTATTATATCACCCTTATCTATCAATATTGTTGAAATTAAGATCAAATAGCTGTATGTTGAAATATGTTGAAAAAGTCAAAACTTTACATGGGGTGTACTTACTTTTTCACGTGAATGTGTGTATATCTATATATATATATATATATATATATATATATATATATATATATATATATATATATATATATATATATATATATATATATATATATAAATAAACCTGAACCATGTTGTTATATAATGGCAAATTGCAGTAATTCTGATAATTTTCCGATATTTACATCCTGCAGAAAATGGCTTCGAATTATTTTAAATTGTCTAGATCATATTTTATGACCTTTTTACCGGTGGACAGATTTTTTTTTTATTTTTTTTTTGTATACAAGATCGAGGCTCGTGAAAGAGCGAACATTAATCACACAGAAAGACAAACCGACACATAAAACATATAACATCGGGAGCGGTAGACAAGATGGGGAGAGAGGGGGAAGGACACAAACACAACATTTGAGAGCAGGGACCGAGAGACATGGAGACATCGACATATCTGAGAGAGGGCGAGGGCTTTGGGGGGGGGGCATGGGAAGGGGGCGGTGGGAGAGGTATAAAACATATGGACACTGCCAGGACTTCCAGGAAAGAAGTTGGAATTTCAAACAAGGTGGATCTGGGGTGAATTAGCGGGGGTAGAAAAGATCAAGGTTTTGGATGGGGGAAGATAAGAGATGGTGGTGAACAGCTGTTTTAAAGACCTGGAGGGAGGAGTGGGATTGAAGGGAATGAGGGAGTTTGCTCCAGAGGCGGGAGAAAAGAGGAATGAAAGAGTGAAGGTGAGCAGAGAGCCGAGATTTCGGCAGTTTAACCATCAGAGGGTTGCTGGCAGATCTTGTGTGACCTGTAGGAATATTTTGGTGACAGAGCACAGCGAGAGCTGGGGATGCAAGGCCGGAGAGGAGTCGGTAGAAGACAGAAAGACCACCTACCTGCCTGCGGTGAGTGAGTGAAAGGCCCTCAGAGATAGCTTCATCGCGGGAGATTCCAATAATTCTGAAAGCTTTGGTTTCAACAGCGTGAAGCCGAGCCAGGTGTGAGGCAGGAGCACCGGCCCATAGGGAAGAACAGTATTCCATTGAGCTGCGGATGAAAGCCTTGTATGTGGTGAGGAGCTCAGGTGTGCCGAGGAAGGACTTCGCACGACGGAGGCAGCCCAGTCGGCGACTGGCTTTGGAGGCCAGCTTGGAAATGTGGTTTTCCCAAGAAAGATCATGGCAGATAGTGAGACCCAAAAGCTTGAGCGACAGAACTTCTTGGAGAGGATTGTTGAGAAAGTAGATGGGAGGGTTGTCCAGTCGATCTTTTCGGAGAGACATAGTAAGAGTGTGAGATTTGTCAGGATTGAAAGACATGTTCCACTTGTTTGACCAGTCTGTTATTTTGTCCAAGTCTTCAGAGAGTGAGGAGGCTGCAGACTGCCGATCTGAGGGAAGAGGAATGGAGCGGCAGAGAGTGGAGTCATCAGCAAAGAGATAGAGAGGATTTTCAAGAGAGTCAGAGAGATCATTGATGAAGACCAGAAAAAGCACGGGGCCCAGAACACTGCCTTGGGGAACTCCAGCCTGAACAGGAAGAGGAGATGAGAGAAACCCATTCAGGGCCACACGTTGACGACGACTAGAGAGGAAGTCCGCCAGCCATGCGTGGAGATTTCCATGGATACCAAAGGAGGAGAGTTTGGTGAGCAGAGCGGGGTGCCAGACCGTGTCGAAGGCACGTGATATGTCGAGGGAGACAGCTCTAATTTCCTGTTTGGCATTGAGGACCTCCATGCATTGTTGAGACAGCAGAAGCAGCATGTCCAGAGTAGAGTGACCTGGTCTGAAACCAAATTGATGATCAGAGATCAAGCCATTGGAGAAGAGGAAAGATTTCATATCTGAAGCAATGATGGAATCCATGACTTTGCTGATAATTGGGAGAAGGCTGATTGGTCTGTAGTTGCTAGGATCTGTTTTTGCACCTTTTTTGTGCAAAGCGCTGATGTTGGCTGATTTCAAAGCAGATGGCAGTTGACCTTGAGCAAAAGAGAGGGTGAAGAGAACAGAGAGAGGGTGAGATAGAGCGGCAGAGCAGGATTTTAGGACCCGTGGGCTGATGCCGTCGGGTCCAGTTGCAGAATCAAAGTCGAGGGTTGACAGAAACTTTTCCACCTTGTCAGGAGGAAAGGACACGGAGTCCAGGAGCAGCAGGGTACGACTGGGTATGGTGGGTACAGAGAGGGATGGGTTTGGGACACAAGATTTAGAGGCAAACACAGAGTTGAGGCATTCAGCTTTTTCACGTGCGGAGTCAGCTGTGTAGCCGTTTGAGGTAAGGGAGGGGATGGAGGGGGAACAAACACCAGAAACGGATTTGACCAGACGCCACCAGGATTTGGAAGAGGGAGACATATAAGAGAGTTCGGTCTTGAGAACGGAGAGATATTGTTTCCTGGCTCTCTTGAGGGTGGACACACACTTGTTTCGGGCTTTGTGAAAGGAAATGAGATTTCCTTCCGTTGGATTTGCTTTCCAGGAGACGAAGGCAAGTTGTTTCTGGGCAACAGCCTCACCACAAGATTCCGTGTACCATGGATGGGAGGAAGGGTATGACAACTAAAGGCGAGATGGGATAAATCTGTGCATGAGAGAGAGCAATTTACTTTGGAAGAATTCCCAGGATGAGTTGATGTCAGAGGTGGTAGAGATGGGAGACCAGTCCAGATGATTGATGGCTGCTTGAAGACCGTGCCAGTTGGCCTGAGTGAAATGCCAGACTCGTCGACGCTGAGCAGGCTCCCTGAGGATGGTCAGAGAGATGTCCACTTTAACAAGGACATGATCAGATGATCCGATTGGAGCATAAGAAGAGCAGCAGCCATTTTCAGGGAAGTTAGTCATAACCAAGTCCAGAAGAGAAGATGTTCCGTTGACTGAGATCCGGGTCGGGAAATTGACAGATTGTGTCAGTCCCAGTGAGTCGCAGAAGTCCTTTGCTGAGGAGCCATGGCTGGTGAGAGAGGTACCCACACCCAGCCAACTGGCATGATGACAGTTGAAATCACCACATATGAGGAAGAGAGAGTTGGGATGAGTAGATAGAAGTTGATCCATATTATCAGACAGCGAGATGTAGATGGAGTCATCACTGTTTGGTGGACGGTACAACACACATATGAACAAGAGGTGGGAGCGAAGGGGAAGCCGTAGCCAGAGGTATTCCTGGGGGTGAGGTGGAGAGAGTGCAGTGCAGGGCGAGTGAGGAAGAGAGTTTTTGATAAAGATAGCAACCCCGCCTCCAGGATGAGGCTCAGGTCTATCATACCAGAGGAGGGAGTAGCCCGGGAGAGATACTAAGGAATCAGAGACATCATAAAGGAGGAAAGTTTCTGTTAAGCAGATCACGTCTGGTTTGACAGGAGCAACCTGTATGGAGAGATCAGTGAAGTTTGAACGAAGGCCCCGGATGTTTGAGGTCCATACCGTTAATGAAGAGGAAGGGGGAGCATCAGATACAGAACAGGGGGGAGGAGGGGTAGGGTAAGATGTGGAAGAGGTGGAAGATGTAGGGAGAGCTGTTGAAGGTGTGTCAGAGATTTCAGAATAGCTCGGAGAAAGGGAAGGATGGGGCGGACAAAAGGTTTGATGGTGATTGGGTGAGGCACAATGAGGTGTTATTTGAGGAGGGGGAAGAGCGAGGCAGAAAGTTGGGGGAGATGGAGGTGAGAGTTGGAAGGGGGAAGAAGCGGGGAGGACGCTTTGAGGAGGGGGAGTGAGAGGGGGGAAATTGAGAAGCAATGAGGGTGGGGAGATTTGAAGGGGAGGGGTGAGGGGGGAGTTTGGGAGGGAAGGGACAAGGGGAGGGATTTGAAAGGGATGGGATATGGGGGAGATTTGGAGGGGAGGGGTGAGGGAGGAGTCTAGGAGGGGAGGGGCGAGGGGGCGTCTTGGCGGGGAGGGGTGAGGGGGTAGTTTAGGAGGGAGGGGGCAAGGGGGGAGATTTGAAAGGGATGGGTGATGGGGAAGATTTGGAGGGGAGGGGTGATGGGGAAGATTTGGAGGGGAGGGGTTATGGGGAAGATTTGGAGGGGAGGGGTTATGGGGAAGATTTGGAGGGGAGGGGTGAGATTGGATTTTAGAAAGTGTACGATTTATGGGAAACGAACATTTATTGCAAAATGAGTTTCTTGTGACCTTCGAGTTAAAAATACGTTTAAGGACGCTGGATGGAGGATGGAGTGCAGGAGAGTTTAGGGAATGTAGAAAAAAGGCACTATAGGAGATGGATATTTTTTTTGGGATGAATTGATTTGGTGAGCAAGTCGAAAGCAGCCTTTTAAAGAAGAAGAAGAAAAAGGTGTTATAAAATATGACGGAATACATAACTTGAGGGGAAAGTGTAAACATTGAAGGTTAATAACAGTGAAAACTATCTGGGGAAATGGGGGAGAAACACGTGGTCGAAGAACGAACGAACGAATAAGAATGAATAAACGAATGAGAACAGAGAAGGAAATGTTTTTTTTGTTTGTTTTTTTTTGAGTTGAGATTTACACAAGGAAGTAGGCTATGGGTGAAAAGACTGGGAATACAGAGAACGAAAGTTATTGGATCACAAACGACGGACCGCTGAGAGAAAAACAAAGCCTCAAGGTTGTACAGTGTACACTGTACAAGGCCTCAAGACACGACACGAATTAACACGATTTTCAATACAGGTATTGAGTACCAGTTCACTGGTAATTCCCTGCTTGTCGTTAAAGGCGGCAAAAAGGGTTGGCGTCAGGAAGGGCATCCGGCCGTAAAACATTGCTTCAAAAAGGGGACCGAAAAACAACAACAACCACAGTTCCCGAAAAAGGCCAACCCCCGCTTGCGGGGAAAAATGGCCTCTAAAGGTGGTTTTTTTTTTGGTTTTTTTTTATGAAAGATTTGCACCGGAAAATCTTCGTCGGGACACAATATACGTACAACACCATAAATAAATACAGTTTTAACGAAAATACAAATGGGAACAATCACTTAACTTCGATTTCAAATCGTTCGCGACGCGGAAAAGGCCTTGCTCGCGACACTGCAAACAGACGATCAATTTATGAAAGATAAACACCGAGAAACAACCAAAGTTGCACACAATAACTTCACGCACCGAAAGATAAATACAGTTTCGACAAAATACAATTGTGAACAGACTTAACTTCGAAAAACGTGGAGACCGTGTGGAGCTTCGAAAATCCCTCCCTCCGTCTCGCGAATTTTGGTGAAGATGTTATGTTTTCATCCCTGCCTGTCTGTTTGTCTGTTCATCTGTGTTTCTGTCTGTCTGTTTATCTGGGAGCACGATATCTCAAAAAGTTATCAATGGATTCGGACGAAATTTGGTGGACGGGTTGTTGCTTCGCTGACGGTTGTTGCTTCCGTGCATGTGTGACACGGAAGAATTGATTCGATTTTGGTGAAGATTCGACCCCGGATCCGGATACGAGAATATTTTAAGTGGTTCCTTCACCAATTAGTGATAGGGCCAAAACGATATATAGCACGATATCTCAAAAAGTTATGTACGGATTCGGGCGAAACTTGGTGGACAGTTTGGATGTGTGACAACAACGAATTGTTTCAATTGTGGTGAAGGTTCAGATCCGAATTAGAGTATATGTTAAGATTTTCAAGTGATACTTCAGCATTGAGAGAAGTGGCTACAAACGATATATGGCATGATATTTGAAAAAGTTGTGGACGGATTATAACAAAACTTGGTGAAAGAGCTGGATAGGTGACAAGAACAAGTCGTTTTATTTTGGTATCTGAGAAGGATGAATGGTCCGGATGCAGATATGGCATATCAGTGGGATACAAAACATAAAGTGTTCAGCCTGTTGGAGGTTTGCGCTCTAGCGAGTGCCGTTGTAGTTTTTTTGCTGTTGAGTACAAATATCATGTTCTTTTCTTTCTCCATTGAATCAGTTGAGATGATAATCTGACCTGTGGAATGATGAGATCAATTAGAGTAATATGGCATATTTTAGAATACTAATGATGTGCAATAAGACAAGCAAGTAATGCTATGTCAATTGACTTGTTTTGCAGAAGCACAATAACAAAATAACTAGATTCCTTGTTTGGCTGCCATGTACAGTATGTGCTGATGAAAGTAGACTGTCAATTGTTGGAAATGTGAATGGTAACTATTTACCTTACCAAAAGGGGCACTGCACGAGTGGCACAGCACCACCCCCAGCCGATGATGCAACCCGTATAGCCATGTGCTGCATACAAAAGTAAGGTCCTTACAAATTCCTCTTATCTGCACATGTCCAGAAAGATAGTGTGACATGATGCACAAATAACATACAGGGACAACGGACGAGGAGTCAAATAATTGGCTCACAAAAGCATAAGGTAACTGGTAAAATGACCAATTGGTCCGAGATATTATCGGATCCGTAGCATAAGGATGAAAGGCAGCGCACAAACGTCTGTGGATGAAAGAGCATGTCAAGTGAGAGTTGAGCAAGTTGGAGTTAGATTTCAGATGATCCCTGGGGCAATTGATCTTGGTCAGAGCAAGGTAGAACTTGACAGAGACGAAAGATAATTTTTGGGTCGCAGAGTTTACCACAGCAAAGTTATGCAAAGTCCAAACCATCCAGACAAGGGCTGGGACTTCTGTGGGACTGGCTAAGCCGCGCTGGTCATGGACATGGTTATGAAAGACGGCACTGCACCATTATCTGTGATGAGCCATTACTTCCATGAGAATATTTCTTCCCAGAGTCCTCATAGTATTGAAGGTGAGCATGACAAACAGCTGTGGCAATATCTCCCAAGTCTCCATCAACAGTGTTCCTGTCATGTCGACCGTTTCCTTTTGACCCACGACGTGCTACTGACACCTGCCCAAGTGTGGTTATTAAACCGTGATCGAAGCAAATTGCAGTGCCATGACGGTCTGTGCGGCAAAAGATGTTGTAACACATCGATCATCCTTCATTGTCTGCCTTATTTTTGTTCTGGAATATGCGACTTTGCCACGGATAGCATCACGTTGGCTGCCCATTGAAGTGTTATTCTTCTTCACTAGTCGAAACCCGTGGAACATCCACGGAAGGGAGGATGTGGTGTATGGATAGAGTGTACCATTATGGATGGCATAGGGGATTTGCTTGTCCGAGTAAGAGTTAGGAAGAAAGATGAGAATGAAGAGTGCGTATATGAACAATGTATTTATGGCAATCTACTTAAATGACAACGCTACGATATACTTTTGAAAAATGAATGGATTCGTAATAGGAATCGGCATAGCACCACTCTGGCCATTTTTTATGAGACTATATGGTGTGGGTTGGATTTGTGTGAACAAAATCAGGAAAAAGGCGACACTTTGTAGAATCCAACTTACACTGTGTATAAAGTGTCACCTCCTGACTTTGTATTTTATATTGTTAGAGACAAAACAAACACTAAATAACATAGCCACATACCAAAAACGTGTATTTTCAATTTTCACTTGTGCAAAAATGCTACTCACAATTACATCGCCTGTGCGTCGGCCTGTGATTGAGCCAGAGAGTTGGCCTGTGAGTCAACTTCCTTTCCAATGTCTGCAAGAGTTGAAATACTGATTGTGAATGTGTAAAATTATATGAAAGAAGAACATGCATATCAATAGACGATGCCATTGAAAAGGAGAGCAGCTGTCAATAGAAAAGGATGTCTGACATCAATTTGACATTATTGCACAGGAAATGACAAACAAAGAAACAGTTCATTTCCATCGGGTAATATTACGATGAGAGATCAGCCGATACCTTTATTATGTCCATCAGCATCCATGGCACTTAGGGAAAAAAAAAACGTGGCATCAGCCAGCCGCAGCCAACTATCACGTACCGTCTCGAAGTCAATGCCATCCTTTTATCTCTTCGTATACACCTCACTGATTTCTACCTTATCGTGAACAGGGTAAAGCCTACTTTGATAATCATGAACGGTGGCAGATGCAGGAGCGAAACGTAGGCATAGGCCTCGGCCCTACCTATCCAGTTGTTGTTGTTTCCGTTGTGTAAGGGGGGAAAAAAACAAACATTTTGGCCTCAGACCTTTGAGAGTACGTCGTTCCGTGAACTTTTTGAACGGGCCTCGTATGCCATGCTTCGTCAACGTTGGGTTGTTTTTAAATGATTTGAAGGATTAACTTAAGCACCGTGAATAGAGCAGATACTGATGGGCTGCTGATCGGTTTCACTTCGTTGTTATCACAGTATATGGAAGAAATTATGGTAAACCCACCTGATGAGTGATGAGGTTAGCGTACACCGCCATCGATGACACCGGCACAAATGGCGGAACAGATGGATTCTTCTTCATCGCATTGCATCGCATTCTCTTCCTGTGAAACTGTTTCATAGAACTGTGTCGTTTATGTACATTTTAATTTTATTACATTCACGTAGTTTCACATTCTTGACTTCGTGGAGCTTCAATGTGGTTCAAAAAAATAAAATAAAGATGGATTCTTCTTCATCGCATCGCATTCTCTTCCTGTGAAACTGTTTCTTCATTTAACGTTTCCAAAATCAAAACTTCAAAAACTTCTTCACTTCGATTCGAAAAAACTTCAAACTTCAAAAAACGTTTCCAAAACGTCACTCCATTTAACTTTATTAAAATGACGATAAAGACCATTTGGTTCACACCACCCATCACACCACGCATCGCCTTTGCCCAGCAGACGCCAATACGATGGTGTCGTAAGATGGCGTCGTATCGGCCGATAATCGGATGCTTTTGGGTCCCAAAGTCGGCGAATTCAGATTTTTCGAGTATGGCTGTACGTGATAAACAAAGAGCGCGGTTCGTAGATGGAAAATGCATTAGTGCTGTGGGCATTGGGTCACTGGGTGCGGCGTAAAAGGGATAACAAAGTCGAGTCCTTACGGTATTATTATATCGATTCTTGCTCTCCCACATTTCGCACGCCATTTTGTACACCGACCGCTATCATGCAGTCCCCTATGCATGCTACATGGAAGCACAAGTGTCTTATGATTTGTAAGCCTACTAATATTGTTTTACAGTTGTGTTATCTTCTTATAGAAGATTAGGTAAAGGGAAGTTAAGGTTAATGCCTGGTTTCCTTGGTTCTATTGGTACTTTGTTTTTGTTATTACTTAGGTAGTTAAACCGTCCCCTGCACACAGCAGGAGACGGGGTTGTGTAATCACTTATGTGTGTCTGTCTGTCCATGTGTGTCTGTCTGTCTGTCCGTGTGTGTCTGTCAGTCTGTCCGTGTGTGTCTGTCTGTCCGTGTGTGTCTGTCTGTCTGTCCGTGTGTGTCTGTCTGTCTGTCCGTGTGTGTCTGTCTGTCTGTCTGTCCATGTGTGTCTGTCTGTCTGTCCATGTGTGTCTGTCTGTCCCTGTCTGTGTCTGTCTGTGTCTGTCCATGTGTGTCTGTCCGTGTGTGTCTGTCCGTGTGTGTGTGTCTTCCGGACCATAACTTTTTTACCATTTGAGTTTTGTCATAAAATTTTCACCAATGCTTTATTATGATAATACATAGAAGGAAAATCAATAATTTTGTCAAAAGGTCAAAATGTCAAAGGTCAGCATCACATAAAATCATAAATTTTCATCCAATTGATCTGAAATTTCAATTTACCATTTGAGTTTTGTCATGCTTTATTATGATTACACAGAAGGAAAATCAATAATTTTGTCAAAAGCTCAAAATGTCAAAGGTCAGCATCACATAAAATCATAAATTTTCATCCAATTGACCTGCAATTTCAATTCACCATTTGAGTTTTGTCATCAAATTTTCACCAATGTTTTATTATGATAATACATAGAAGGAAAATCAATAATTTTGTCAAAAGCTCAAAATGTCAAAGGTCAGCATCACATAAAATCATAAATTTTCATCCAATTGACCTGCAATTTCAATTCACCATTTGAGTTTTGTCATCAAATTTTCAACAATGTTTTATTATGATAATACACAGAAGGAAAATCAATAATTTTGTCAAAAGGTCAAAATGTCAAAGGTCAGCATCACATAAAATCATAAATTTTCATCCAATTGACCTGCAATTTCAATTCACCATTTGAGTTTTGTCATCAAATTTTCAGCAAAGCTTTATCTATCTATAATTCCAGTAATCTCTGTGTGTATGTTTGTATGTTTGTATGTTTGTATGTTTGTATGTTTGTATGTTTGTCTGTGACCGCTGTTTCTCGACAACCACGGGTCCGATATACTTGAAACTTGCCAGGTATATTGCTGGGGACCTGAGGATGTGCCTTTTCAAGGTTTCATATTAATCGGACAAGTAGTTACCGAGCTATGGCGATTTATTTACCAAACTCCGCAAGCCGTTCGCTTTGGACCAAACCATTTCATGTAAATAGAGGGGGGGGATTGTCACCGTACTCGCAAGCCGTTCGCTTTGGACCAAACCATTTCATGTAAATAGAGGGGGGGGGGATTGTCACCGTACTCGCAAGCCGTTCGCTTTGGACCAAACCATTTCATGTAAATAGAGGGGGGGGGGATTGTCACCGTACTCGCAAGCCGTTCGCTTTGGACCAAACCATTTCATGTAAATAGAGGGGGGGGATATAATTTTAGATATATATATAGTACGGGCATGCCCTAGTTATGATAATACGGAGAAGGCAATTAATAATTTTGTCAAAAGGTCAAGCGTCACAAAATCGTCAATTTTCATCTGCTTGACCTGAAATTTTAAGAATTTGCATTTTGGGTCATGGAATTGGTTCACCAATCAAATGTTAGAAGCTGATTATTTTTAGATCAAAAGGTCAAAGGTCGAGGTTGTGTAAAATCACCAATTTCGACCCGATTGACCTGAAATTTATAGAATTTGCATATCAGGTCACTGAATCGGTTCACTAATCAAAAGGTAGGAGTCGATTGTTTGTTTGTTTTTAAATCAAAAGGTCAAAGGTCAAGGTTGCATAAAATCATCAATTCTCATCCAATTTAGCTGAAATTTTAAGAATTTGCATTTTGGGTCATGGAATTGGTTCACCAATCAAATGCTAGAAGCTGATTGTTTTTAGATCAATAGGTCAAAGGTCGAGGTTGTGTAAAATCACCAATTTCGACCCGATTGACCTGAAATTTATAGAATTTGCATATCACGTCACTGAATCGGTTCACTAATCAAAAGGTATGAGTCGATTGGTTGTTTGTTTTTAAATCAAAAGGTCAAACGTCAAGGTTGCATAAAATCGTCAATTCTCATCCAATTTAGCTGAAATTTTAAGAATTTACATATTGGGTCACATAAATGGTTCACCAATCAAAAGCTAGAAGCAGATCTTTTTTTAGAACTAAAGCTCAAAGGTCGAGGCTGCATAAAATCATCAATTTTCATTTTGTATTTTTTAAACTGTTTTTGTTATTTTTAGCATATGGAAGCAGACCTCGGAATACAAAACACGCATGGGCTTTGCATTTTCAGAGGCTTTCTAGTTTATAGTTATATTAATATCTACTTAGTTGCAATTGGACACTTTTCTGATGTGTCCTTTTCGCTTGTTGTTCTGTTTGGCATAATTTGTTCAATCATCTGAGTGTTCCAACATACAACTGTCTAGGCAGTGTATTTTTGTTGTGCCATCCTACGCAGTGTGGCTTTGCCTTCAGAAAACTACCTGTGGGTGTCTTCTCCCACTGAAAATATATTCAACACTTGTTAGAAAATATATGAATGGTGAGTGAAGCGTTCCGCTGGTCGTTGCTGATTTTCCAGTAATTTGTGTTGTGTAGTGCCATTTTTGTTGTCTTTCTGAGGTTGTGATGAGCTGCCATTTTTTTCTCTACAAGAATGAGTGAGGCTCATGGAAGAGCAAGACCTGAGTCTGGTTTTTCATGGCGGCATAAATAAGAAAGTGGGAGAGACAGCTGTGATGATTTTTCACCCGCATGTCTCGCGTGTCACTCTTTCAGGATTGAAGCCCATATAGGTTAGGCCCTAAGTGCATCACTCATTGAGGCCTGATATTGTCCACTATGCTCTCGGATATCGAACATTCCAGCTGACAGCACAGCAGGGCTGCTGGAATTTCAGGTTTGGGTCATTTTTTTGCTTGTAGTTCATCGGTATTTACATCATCATAGCAAATATCAATACATTAATCATATTGAAAATCATTTATTTTAATATCAGCAGCACTTACCTTCTCGATACAATTATACTTTTACTGTATTAATGGCTGTTTTTCATTTGCAGACATTTGATTAGTGTGAGTTGGGGATGATGGAGGAATTTAGAAAGCAAAGCCTTCTCCTGACCATGCAGTTAAACCTGTGAGTTCTTCATGATGATGCTATTAGAATGGAAGTCAAGGCTTTGGCTCTTAGGTATTTTAGAAAAGAGGAAAATATTATCCTCCCTTTCATGAGTCCGAGAACGAAAGTACATCACATTATTTACCTCCTACACTGCCTTGGTATTGATGGAATGCAAAATATTTCCTTTGATGTTTGCAAGAGGTGTTGTAAAGCAAGAATTCAATCTTTCAAACAGCATTAAATATGCCAAAGTACTCTTTGCAGACAGATGTTTTCTGTGGTTAATTGTATGGTTAAGCAATTACCCATTGCAAAACGATCACTCACTTTAGATGGATTTGAAACTATTCTTCATGGAAAACAAACTGAGTTGGTTTTTATTCCCATGAAAATTGAAGCTCTATTTTCTTTCACCTATTCCAAACATTTACTTTGTTTGTAAAGCAATTTTCTCCTTTAACCTCCGAAAAACACCAAGAGAATTGTTGATAAAGAAAAAAATAATAATCAGAAAATTACAAATGGCAATATCTTTTAGGAGCAAGAGAAACGAAGCATATGTGTGGATTCACTTCTGGCACACTTCCAACGATAAATTAAGGAAAATTACAAAGGACCTTCTTATAACCTTGTCCCAAATTTCAATTAATAGCTTCATATACTCTGGAAGGCGAAGACTGTTCCTTTGGAAATTCTGCCGCCTGTAAGTCGTGTGCAGTGTTTAATGCAGGGCTCCACAATGTCGATGAATACAGTTCTCTGCTATTATGATGAATGCAGGACTATTCCGTGCCGCTTAACCAAGTCTCCGCATCGTTGATCACAAGTTTGCTTTGCGCTGATGAACGTCGGTCTCACTCTCACTGATTAACGCCGTGTACATTCCTATCGGTCTGCCTTTCCCAACATGTTTAATTACTAGTACGTGAGTCTGAAACATGATATTTATTTCGCTGGTTGCACCTGTCCAAGCGCATGAGGACTTGAGCTGATCCGGCAGAGCCGTGACAATTCATGATGATTCGCCAAGGCAGTGACCGACATACGCCAACCATTATGAAGGCATAAAGGCATGCCTGTAATAGTATGGCGGATAAGCTCTCATATTATAACAATTGTGCATTTTATGAGAAAAGCATGAAATTTCTAATATAGTTAGTGCATACCATAAGGTTTATTTTCAGATGTGGAGGGAAGCAGATTTGACCTCTCACGGTCCTCAGAGGTCAAATCTGACTTCCCTCCACATCTGAAAATAAACCTTATGGTATGCACTAACTATGTTAGAAATTTCATGCTTTTCTCATAAAATGCACAATTGTTGTTGTTATCCGCTGTACTATAATTATCACACTGCAAATAAAAGTAAGAGTAAAAGATGAAGTATCAAATCAGGTAAAAATTAAGATTTATAACCGACCTTAGAATTGTATACGTTATCACCAAACAAGAAGAAACGAAAACATAAAAACTAATAGATCCCGTGGTTTTAGTAATTTTGCTGTCCAGAATTAAAGGCCGCCATTCAGCCATCTTTGGTTGGATTACAAAACGAAATATTCTGCATATGTATACTCTCATGTGTTGTCTTTCTGGCAAGTTTGAACAAAATCGGTGCATACTTGTTCAAAAATGGTTGGGGACACGTTTAAGTAACAAAATGGCCGCCAGTCCGCCATCTTGGATCTGATCTCGAAAAGAAATTAGGTGCATATGTATGCCATCATTCATTATCTGTGTGTCAAGTTTTAACAACATCGGTAAATGCATGTCCAAGAAATGGCGGAGAACGTGTTCAACATCGGGTTTTATACAACTAAAATGGCCACCACTCTACCAGTAGACCATCTTTAATCAGATTGCAAAATAAAGTGAAGTGCACGTGTAAGCCATCATGGACTGTACATGTGCCACATTTGAACAAAATCGGACCATGCATGTTCAATAAATGGTTGAGGACACGTTTAAGTAACAAAATGGCCACCAGTCGGCCATATTTGATCTGAATTTGAAAACAAATGATGTGCATATGTAAGCCATCATTCCTTATCTGTGTGCCAAGTTTGATTTGCATCGGGAAATGAATGTCCAATAAATGGCTGAGAACGTGTTCAACATGGGTTTTATCCAACTAAAATGGCCGCCAGTCGGCCATATTTTATCACATCACGAAACAAAATGATGTGCTTACAGTGCATTCAGAAAGTATTCAGACCCCTTCACTTTTTTCACATTTTGTTATGTTGCAGCCTTATGCTGAAATCGTTCAAATACATTTTTTCCCTCATCAATCTACACTCAATACCCCATAATGACAAAGAGAAAACAGGATTTTAGAAAGTTTTGCAAATTTATTAAAAAGAAAAAACTGAAATATCACATTTACATAAGTATTCATACCCTTTGCTATGACACTTGAAATTTAGCTCAGGTGCCTCCCATTTCTCTTGATCATCTTTGAGATGTTTCTACAACTTGATTGGAGTCCACCTGTGGTAAATTCAATTGATTGTACATGATTTGGAAAGGCACACACCTGTCCATATAAGCTATAAGGTCTCACAGCTGACAATGCATATCAGAGCAAAAACCAAGCCATGAGGTCGAAGGAACTGCCTGCAGAGCTCAGAGACAGGATTGTGTCGAGGCACAGATTTGGGGAAGCCTAAAAAATATCTCTGTTGCATTGAAGGTTCCCAAGAGCACAGTGGCCTCCATAATTCTTAAATGGAAGAAGTTTGGAACAACCAGGACTCTTCCTAGAGCTGGCCGCCCGGCCAAACTGAGCAATCGGGGGAGAAGGGCCTTGGTAACAGAGGTGACCAAGAACCCGATGGTCACTGTGGCTGAGCTCCAGAGATCCTGCGTGGAGATGGGAGAAACTTCCAGAAGGACAACCATCACTGCAACACTCCACCGATCTGGGCTTTATGGCAGAGTGGCCAGACGGAAGCGTCTCCTTCGTGAAAGACACATGAAAGCCCACTTGGAGTTTGCAAAAAAGCACCAAAAGGACTCTCAGACAGTGAGAAACAAGATTATGTGGGCTTTCATGTGCCTTTCACTGAGGAGATTTGCGTGTATAGTTTTTGAGAAGAAAGCAAATACCTATCTTGGGGGGCAAAGCGCCGTAAACCCCTAAAGGGGCAACTTTTTTTTTTTATACCGTGAACAAACTTTGGTACATCATGGGTGATTAGGGTTGTGGTCAAGTTTCATCGAAATTGCGTGTGTAGTTTCTGAGAAGAAAGCAAATAACTATTTTGGGGGTGACCCCTCCCCCCCGCCACCCCCATAGTCCCCTAAAGGGGGAGATTTTTTTTTAATGCCGTGTACAAACTTTGGTACATCACGGGTGGTGAAGGTTGTGGTCAAGTTTCATCAAAATTGTATGTGTAGTTTCAGAAAATAAAGCAAATACCTATTTTGGGGGGTCAAACCTGGACCCAATTTGACCCCCCATAGATCCCCCTTGACTGTGATTTTCTTAGTGCCGTGAACAAACTTCGGAACATCATGGGTGATGAAGGTTGTGGTCAAGTTTAATCGAATTCGTGTGTGTAGTTTCAGAAAAGAAAGCAAATGCCTATTTTGGCGGGTCAAACCTGGATCCACTTTCACCCCAGTAAACCCCCTCGACCCCCTCGACCCCGATACATATATATATATACTAAACATTTTTTTTTATTTTAAGAAATGTTTTCATTTAAAAATGTATATATATATATATATGATGTTGGACGTCCATTGGCACCCTGAGACCAAAACAGAATGAGCAGTTGAAGCGAAACATCTCCACCCCTGAAGATGTTCCGCTCACAGTCTTCTGCTGGCAAGTTTATCACCAGCATCTACTGGGATTGAAAAAGTGTGCTGCTGATCGATTGCATACTGCACAAAACTATGATATGTGGTTAATATTATGCTGACTTGGCCCTGCTGCGTGAAGCCATCCACAAAAAATAGAAGGGGATGTTGATGTATAGTGTTCCATTGCTTCATAACAGCGATTTAGTTCACAGGGCCAGAGTTTCACTGTCTGTTATTCGGCAGTGTTGGTTCGAATAGTTTAATCATCCTCTCTGCAACCTCCATCTGGCCCCGATTGACTATTATTTGTTCCGAATTCTAAAGGCTCAGCTGCGTGGCAAACAATTTCCAAGACGATGATTCCTTGCCGTCCACCATTGACGAGTGGTCCAAGGAGCAGGCAGAAGATTTATATTACAAGAATTTTTTTTGAATGCAGAGTTGTGTGTGTGTGTGTGTGTGTGTGTTTGTTGTGAGTATCTTATCCGTAGTACATTATGCTGGTGGTTCGTGTACAGCCTTTAGATCATGATCTGAGGGTGCTGCTGTGCCCCTGATGCAGTGCCCCCCATTACCATGAATCTGGTACTCATTTTGCCAACCTCGGAGGGATGACAGGCTGAGCCAACTTACCTTAATTCAACGGCAAGACAGGGGCTCAAACTCAGGACCCTAATATCTCAAGGCAGCCAACTTAACCGTTAAGCCAACATCAGGTACATTTTGAATGCCAGGAATGCATCTATGTTTCAATAACCGCAAAAAAAACCTTTAATTTTATTCTTATTTTTATTGATCAAATAACTCCTTTTGTGGAACAAGGTGAAAATATTTTTTTCTTCATTGCAGAATATATCTGAATGTTCGGAATGATGTCACGTGGTATGGAAATGCTGAAGAATGCCTGGCCAAGTTGCTTGATGGCTGAATGTTTATTCGTAATTAATGAGCTCATTTTAATGATGCAATTTTAATTCGTGCTTGCATGAGAAATTATATTGTTAGTGACTGTTACTCCAATGGCGATAGCTTTACTGCATTGCCCTATTAAAGTTTGGTCCAATTCTAGGTACATTCTACTTGTAAACATGTTGGCTATCAATGAAAATATGAAATGAAATGAAATGAAATGAAATGAAATGAAAAAAATGAAATGGATTCAATCGTTTTGAGGATGTGTCGTCGTTAATACCCGAGAAATATTTTCCCTCCCATTAGATTTGGATCTTATAGCTGCTCCTGTCTGTGCTGAGACAGATCGTAGGCAAGTGTGAGGCACAGGTGATGGTCAGATCGTTCCCCAGGCAGCCCTAACCCAAAGGGCAATTGCCAGACGTGCTCAATGGCTGAATAAACAGCGAGGCCTCGCCGGTGTATCTGACCGAAAGAGCACACAGGCACGAAGAAGAGCGAAACACGAGACGGCATTTTGAAATAACCCAGCAACTCGACCCTCGGACCCTCACGCGGACCCAGCCGGTGGTTGGCACATGGCAGCGTTTGAGAGAGTCACGGCGGCCTGGCCTCCATTTTTTCTTCCTTTGTCCCCAGAGTAATGAGTGCTTTGACTTCGCGCCCCGACCCTAAATTACATCCCTGTCTACACCGATCCACAACAAAGGCAGCCCGGCCACTGAAGATTCGCAGCTGGGAAAAATAAGGCTCAACATGAGGCAAAATTCCATGAGGATTTAAATACTGTAGTCGGTAGGAATTAATCAAACTTAATAAGGGCAAACAAGCTCTGATACTGTTTGTCAAACAATGGCTCAATCAAAATTAAGTGTTTTCCATCAAAAGTACAACTCGGGTCTATAGAAAGTCGACAAAGAAATCCATATCCGAGATTAACGCAGCAACAAACCTGTGCTCCCGTGACTGAGCAAACAGCGTAGGAAATAAACCAGGCCACGAGAAGCACGATTCAGGGTGACATGTCCAAAGCCAAAGAAAGATTGCGAAGACGGCAGGCGCATCACTCTGAGATTGAAAGAATTATGCTCACGCTTTCTCATTCACCTGCTTCAAAATATCCAATTCAAACAATAATGTACAGAGGACTTTCATTTGCATGTGGGTGGGGGGGGGGGGGGGAGAGGAGGAGAGGGGAGGGGGGATTAGGGGAGGGGGGAATCTGAAATATAATTTGACAACCAGAAAGAGCAATCGGAGATTGCAGACCCTCGCCAAAACGTGTTTGTGTGGTGTATTTTGTGTGGTGTTTATTCGCTGCTGTGTTTGTGTGTTTTATTGACAACGTAGATTTATGTTCAATCCAATATGGCTGCCAAACCACGTGACCTATGACGTCATCAATTTCATTCACCCATACAATTTTTGTATGGATAATGCTCAATAAATTTAAAACTGATCGGATCGAGCGTTCTACTTGTCTAATTATGACGTCATAATGAAGGTACCGATGACATAATCATGAAGATATCTCGTTCCCCATGAGGTGTGCTTCACAATGAGCCATGTTGATTTTTTTTTTTCCATGAAGCGGTTTCGGAGATATGGAGGTGCAAAGTTTTTCGCCTTTTCCAAGATGGCGCCGTACCACGTGACCTATGACGTCATAATTGTCAATTAAAATTATATAGCAGGATGCACTCCTATGGTGACAATTTATTGACAATGGGACTAACGGTTGCAGAGAAAAGTATACTCACGTTCTGCGCAGACAAACAAAACGGAGCCAAATGCAAGACCCACTCCTCTGGCATAGGTGAATATGCAGAAAAACGTTTCGACAAAAGGGGAATAGCAAGAATTGCCAAATGAAGGATAAAACCATCTGAAAAACGAGAAGTTAATCTATGAAATAAAGTGTCCTGCTGGAATGAAACGACGTCAACAGCATTCAAAGGATGAACTGTATACTATGTTTAATTAAACAGGGTAACTTTTAGAGTAAAGGTTGTTAGCCCTCAACCATGCAAGATAACTTGAGGATAGAGATTGATACATTAATATATGCTGTTGAAAATGCTGAAGACGTGCGGAAATGTAGACTTTGGCAATACAAAAAGGAAATATGATTCAAGTACTTCTTAAACTATGAATTCCCCTAATATTTAGCCAAATACTGTATTTACCCTGACAGAGATGCAATAAATCTTCAAACAATTCCAGAACATTTACTCCTGCATAAGCCTGCCAAGAAAATGTTTAGAGCACGCTGAAACACTAAGGATACTTTGCTTTCACACACACACACACACACACACACACACACACACACACACACACACACACACACACACACACACACACACACACACACACACACACACACACACACACATATATATATATCGTGAAACAAAGGCACTGGAGCAGATTGCCTGGAGAATTGCCTGCTTTTGCCTTTTCACATTCTGTGGCCGCCTATCCGTCTTCCCTGGCAACAATTAGTGGAGGATTTGACAGGTAAAAATGGATCCGCTCTGTCCCAGATCCCCAAGCACACGAGGCCGCGTTCAACAGCGCTCCGCTGATGAGGTCTGTTGTCTGAATACGTCTCGCAGGCCCCAGAAAATGAGACCTTATTTTTTCTTTTCTTTTTCTACAAATTTTTTATTCTATAAAAGGTGCATATTCATCTTAATCTTTTCAAGATCCCCTTTCAATGGACGCACAAATTATATGCAATTCATTTCACCACAAAAATATGAGGTGCTCGGGAGAGGGGATGCAATATCGCCAGTGAAGCCATCCATCTGCTGCACAAGAAAATTTTAATTTCCCAGCCAAATAACCTTTTGATTATTTTTATATTACAGCAGGGCTGAATGGGTGTGTTAATTATTTGGGAAAATATACCGGTGTGGAGCGCTCAATCTGTTCCTGCAATGAGATGCTCGCAATAATCGAGGAAACACCAAAGTTTATAATATTTCAAGATGCAAGTAGACATAATTAGGAACGAAATGTATTATTTTGATTGTTAGTAATTAAATATACTTGGTCTCTGAGTGCTTTAAGAAATCTTGGCGTTGTTTCAACTATTGTGAGTAACGGTCCATCTCATTTCCAGAACACCTGGAGATCTGCCATTTCTGCTCTTCAATCCATGCATCTTATTTATAGTTTTTTTTTCTTCTTCTTCAGCTTTGTAACTTCTCCTTCTCATCCCTTTATAATGGGTGAAGTAACAATTAATTGTACACCGCTCTTTTCCTATGTCATCTCCAGGCGCTGCATAACGTCATTGCCGGGCACCGAAGGGGGCCCGGCAATGACGCATGCTGAAAGGGAGTACCCAGTTTTCACTCTGGTTGTTTGTTTTCTTGCTTTCTTGTTTTCTTTCTTGTTTTCTTGTTTTCCTGTTTTCTTGTTTGTCCGGGCGATATCTCAGCCTTCATTTGACCCAGGAAGCTGAAATTTGGGCACAATAGTGAATTTGCACACAATAGTAATAGTACTTTATCAAAAACGGTATTTTTCGTTTTTTGATTAATCAATTAATTGATGAGTTACTTAATTATTATCGATTAATTAAGTACTTATACATTTCCTTTCTCTTCTGGGCATTATCCCAGGCACCTTTTGAGTTAGGAAGCTTATATTTGGACATGCCAATGACCAAGTGATTTGGCTGTAAAGGCTATTTTTGATGTATTGATTAATCAATTAATGGATTAATTATTTAATTATTCGATTAATGACTTTTTATTTTTTAAGTTACAGATTCGGATGAAATGGTGGTGGTTTATGTGTTCTATTAACCAATTGATTAATTATTTAATTTTTTATGATTATTATTTATTTATTTTCATTATTAATCATTTATTTATTTTCTTTCTCATCTGGGCAATATCTCAGGCACCTTTTGATCTAGCAAGCTGATATTTGGAGTTGACAATGACCAAACGATTTGGCTGTAAAGGGTATTTTTGATTTATTGATCAATTAATCGATCAATTATTTTTTGATTAATTAATTACTTATTTAATTATTTAATTTTATTATTCATGACTCATATAATTACATTTCTAAAAGTTACATTTTCGGATGAAGCACTAGTGGTTTAGTTATGCTGTTAGTTAGACAATTGATTAAGAAAATATTTTAGGATCCAATATTGATTTTAATTGTGCAATTATCAATCAATTATTGCACACCTCTCTCACCCAATACAGTCTCTTTGAGCTACACCGCGGTGGCGCCCCGGCAATGCAGCGCTGGAGGATATTTCATTATTTCGCATGGGGGCGGTGTACTTTGAATGTATCTGTACTTGTTGCATATTTGATTGCTTCAATGTCTTATAAAATTGATTTTTAAAAATCTTATGTAATTTTGTTTCAAAACATGAAGATCAGGAAGAGGATTGGGCCCAGAACACAGCATTGGGGCACTTCAGCCTTCACACACTCTCACTATCTCTCTCTTTATAGATTGAAGGCCAGTAGAATGCAAACATTCCAACACTAACAAAGTATTAAGGGAATCATTGAAATTAGCCGCGGGATATAAACCTGCCAGGATTTTCCCACTTCATTGGTATGTTCTCAGGCTTTGCGGGTGTGTGTGTGTGGAAGGAGCAGAGAGGCGCCACGTGACCACAGAGCCCCTGCGCGTGCGGAGCAACAGAACTGTCCACACAATGAATGCCAAGTGCATGCCGTCAACTCATGTGAAAGAAAGCAGCAAGCTCAGCCGCAACGTCCGAGAGTCATGGTCTGCTGATAAAATCAAGTGCTGCTGGTCAGAACTTGATTAAATCTTTCTAACACTTAAGCAAGAGACATAGATGAAACAAAGGAAAACCACGCGGCCGCAACCTTCATTTTTATAAGCCAACAGAAGACTGGGATTTTCTGCAAACCTTGAGAAGCCATTTCCGGAGAGGCTAATGGACAAGAAAAAGGAGCTCCAGGTGTGGTTTGGCAACAATCTTGGCCCGGCGCAGAGACTTTGCAGGTAACACACAATTGTGGTCAGCACACATACTATTTAACGGGCAAACGTGGTCATTTCGATTTATGACTTTATTCGCCAAATATGTAAAGGTTGTTATTTATGACTTAATAGTGCACACGGACAAACGACACTTCTGGAATACGCAAAGATGAAGCTGGAACACACACAGGAACCAAAATCGGGTTTCCTGGGCTAAGAAGAGAAGCTCTGGTGACCTCAGTGGTGAGGCCGCAATGGAGCAAATAATAAGTATGGTGACATCACAAGGAAGCATTTCATTCATGAAATGTAAAGTTTTGTTCAATCATTACTACAACTACTACTACTCATTTAATGACCATTTCCCCATATTACTGGGTTGGCACCTTGTCCACTGATAGCCCTTCTCAACTTAGTCCCTCCATTAACCCCCAACACCTGCTAGTCTCTCCTGATCGCTTCCTTTTGGGTCTTTTCCGTCTACCTCTTGGTCTTCTCCCTTCAACTACTAAAGTAGCGACTTTCCTCACTGACTCATCTCTCTTTCTCGCCCACATGCCCAAAACCATCTTAGTCTTCTCTTTCTAAACTCTTTCTCATTATTACTAGATCTGGGCCTGTTTATTATGTCCACACTACTCTGCTTATCCTTTACATCACACACCCATATCATCAATCTTAGCTGTCTCCTCTCTATTCTTCTCTCGTCTTCTATCCTCATTCCCCATGTCTCACTACCATACTCCAAACTGGTCTAATGCAAGCTAAATTTACTCTACTTTTTACTTCGCTTGAGATATTTTTTGTGTGTTAACTGCAGACAATATTTCTAACTGCAGACAATATTATCCCATTCTAACTGCAGACAATAATATCCCAGCAAACACTAAACATTTTCACATTTGACAACTTTTGTTCGAGTGGTAAAATGTTATGAAAATATTATTTTGTAGGATTTTTAAAACATCGGAAAATATTGCATCCTCAAAACGTTTTTAAGACATTTAGGATGTTAATTTGTAATGTTATTTAGGATGTTAATCACAATAATGTTTCAAATGTTATAAAAACAATGTTTTTACCTGCGATAGGACAGGAGCTCTGCATGGCTGTTGTTGATGTTGTTAAGGTTCTTGTTGGGGGTCTGTTTTTGAAATGTGCACCTATTGTTCGGACAGCTCCCGGGCCACACCCACATCTGTCGCTTGACTCCGCCCACCATAGCACCAAGACACGAAATGGTATGGTTGCCAAATTGGTTTTCTGGTGGGCATAAGCCATAACACATTAGGCCCGTAGGTGTCTGCTGATAATATACCGCCCGAGTTTGTTGTGTCAGATTTCCATTGCTTTGTTTGGGTCGAGTGTTATTCACGATGAGGGACCCGAAAAATCGAATCATATGTCAAATAATAGCAAGGTTTCATCAAGCCAGTATGTCAGAACTAGTCACACGGTATGATAGAACGCATGATAATCAAGCATTACATTATGTTATGTAATCAAGTGGTACGTTACATAAATTAGTTTTAAAAAATAATAAGGTTACCTATTTTTGAACGGCCCTGTATTGGAGTTAAGCAAATTCAAGACTGTGTGACAAATCAGCTTGTTCTGATATAACCGTGGGGAGGATGACATGGATAAGAGGTGTGGAGTTAATCCTTGAATAGCGCTTTAAATGTGCGTTTCCCAATCGGCCGTTACCGGATATTATTGCAGGTTGTGACCAAAGTGCACTCATTCTTGTTCGATAACATTTCACTGATGTGTTTAAACCTCTAGGAAATAAAGTTTTCACAATATTTGGCATGTTTTATGATGTTGTAAAAACATTATTCTTTTCACTGGGAGTCTTTGATAACGTAATATTGACGAGTGGAAACTCAATGAAATGATAAATAAGTGCAACAATACTGATGGAAACTCAAAAAGGACAAATTTCTCTCCACCTTTCCCTCACACACATACACACACACACACACACACACACACACACACACACACATACACACACATACACACACACACATACATACACACATACACACACACACATACACACACACACACACACACACACACATACACACACGAACACACACATACATACACAAACATACACACACATACACACACACACACATGCATACACACACATACATACACATACACACACATACATACACACACATACACACACATACACTCACACCAACACACACCCCACACACACCCCACACACACACCCCACACACACACCCCACACACACCCCACACACACAATGTGTTACTATCACTTTCACTATAACCTCATTTGATGAATTATACTTTATTGCCATTCCAAGAATACAAGTTATACTTACCATTTAATTACATTTGAACAACTCTTGACATATTTGCAACATTCTGGGAAGGACTAAACAAACTATCCATACATCTGATGAGCAAGCACAATCCTTTCAATATGTTCTCCGAATAAGATAATCTTTATGTATCCTTAATTGGCAAGGAAATGTGATTGGATTATTGTGCGTATCTCGTTCATCGATATTTTTAATTGTCCCATATGTAAATGATACACGGGTATATCATATGGAGAAGCACGAAGGAAGGAATATTTTGGGTGGAAGCGACAGAACATGCAAAAATATAATTTAAAATCAATTTTCATATTTTGATGACATTTTTGAGACACGATGATTTATACTTTCAAAAACATGTACGAAGGAAATTCATTCAATTGTAACATAAGCAATAACTATACGAAATCTATATAAGGGGAAACCAAATATGTGTGTGTATATATATATATATATATATATATATATATATATATATATATACTTGGCATTTAATATGGAATATTTTTTTTGTGGGGGTGAACTTACTTTTCAAGATGACTTAGAACCAAAAGTTCATTGGAATTATGTTGAAATTATTCTAGATTTTGTTAATGTGACCTTTAAAAGAACAAAAACCACATTTGACAGTTCGAAGCAAATAAATTGATCCTTGAAAGTGATGTAAACTGATATCGAACTCAATTCACGGACAGTACTGTGTCAAACTTCTGTACGTTTTCCAGAAGTATCTCTTTATTTTGCACATTAGCCAAAAAAAATTTCAACAAAAACATAAGCTAAATTATGACTGGGATTACTGACAGTAAAATTACAGTTCAGTACTTCGTGTAACCCCCACGAGCATTCAGGAGAGCACGTACACGTCGAGGCATGCTGTTCACGAGATTTGCCAAGGTTTGGACAGGAATCGCTTGCCATGCAGTGACAATAGCCTGCTGCAATTCACGTACAGAGGTAGGCTGCTGGTCCAAGTTGTCGATTTGACGCGTTAATTCTGCCCACAAGTTCTCTATCGGATTCATATCCGGGGACATGGCAGGCCACTCCATATGCTCTACACCACGGTCAGCAAGAAAGTGTTGGATCATGCGAGCACGATGAGGCCGTGCATTGTCATCTTGGAAGACAAAGTTTCCTCGAAAGGCTGCACGAGCAAATGGAAGCAATGTTTCTTCCAGAATGACCCTGTACTTTAACTGGATCAGGTTTCCATTCAGAACAACCAGGTCAGTTTTGCCCCCTGCATGAAAAGCAGCCCAAACAGTCACCCCACCACCTCCAGTTTGGACTCTTGGTACTATACAATCTTCGTTGTGGGCTTCATGCACTTGTCTGTGCACTCGGATGCGGCCATCTTGACGATAGAACAGAAATCTAGACTCGTCACTGAAGGTCACGTGATTCCAGTGTCCTGGCTGCCATTGACGGTGCTCTTTGGCCCACTGCAATCGGCGCTGGCTGTGTTGTCTGGTCAGGCGTGGCTTTCTCAGGGGACGCCTGGCACGATAGCCTGCTTGAACCAGTCGTTGGTTGACTAGCCTTCTGGATACAGGCACATTTGTCAGTTGCTGCCACTCAGCCCTAAGCCGATTAGCTGACTTGGTTGGTTCGGCCATTGCAGACTAACCGGGACAGCTGGCGATCATCTCTCCTTGTGGTTCTGCGTGGACGTCCTGGCCTCGGTATTGGAGTAGGGACACCCCTCTGAGCATTTCGTTTCGGGATCTTTGACACCTGACCTTGAATGATGCCATACTGCCGAGCAATAACACGCTGTTTCATGCCAGAATTTCGTAAAGCCACCACTCCATGACAAACAGCATTGTCGAGTTGATGGACCATCTCCAGAGGAAGCGGCAATAACTTTTGTAGACGTGCAGCAGTTGTTTTCCACTAATACAGAACGCAACAACCCTTATATACCCGATTGTGAAGCCAATCGTCAAATGTACCTGTCCGTACATTTTGTCACGCCAAAACCTGTGATATAATCCTGTTATTGACTTCTTGCTGCGACAAACAATCAGTGACATGGTTCTTTTAACAAAGAAATCACCGATGCGTAAAAGAAACTCACCAGATTGATATACTGAGTTCAGAAAGGAAATCCAAGTCAAGAAAAAAAAAATATTCCATATTAAATGCCAAGTATGTATATATGTATATATGTATATATGTATATATATATATATATATATATATATATATATATATATATATATATATATATATATATATATATATATATATATATTGTTGCGGATATGGGATTTGGCCTCCATCCATATCCGCTTGTAAATATTCCCCTATTTCCCCAATACTTCCCAACTATCCCCAATCCCCCATTCCCTAGTCCCATTGTCTGTAAACAACACTCTGTAGCCCCGACCTTCCCCTATTTCCCCCATTAAATGTCGCACCCAGGTCCACCGCCTCTCACGTAGACAACTATAGGACATCTTGCTAGTTATTCTTAGTCTATGTCAGTTAAGGACTCGTTTCCATTAATTCTGACTCTTCGTTGCACCAGAATGTGATTGTATGGCACCGTTAGAAAGTTTAGGACCTCCCAATACCTCCCCGCAGCTCTTCCTCATGGTACAACAACAACAACAACAACAGCGGCGGCGGCGCGGGGAGTGTGCGTCCTCACTCCGGCTTGGTTAGCCGCCATTGAACATGCGCTCCGACGGGGTTACCACGCAGGGGCTCGCTGTCAGCTCCTCGTCAAGGGCGGAGCCCGGTAACCCCACCGCACCCAATAGGAGCGGCGGACCGATTCCATCTGGGGCGGAGCTAACGAGCCGAGGGCGTGTCACTCCCCGCTGGACATGCGCAGGAAGAGGGAGGTGACGTCAGATGCGAGCTGGACTGAAAGGAAGAGAGACGCCACCAACCGAGCGCGACAATACCTCCCCGCATCTCTGGACCGGACCGGGTCGATTCTGCCCCTGAGCCAAGGTGCACCTTGAGCTATCGACTGCCTGCCCTTCCTTGCCATCAATCCCTGTGTAAGTCAGTCTTGTCCCGTTTGTCTGTGGTCTGTCGGGGATAAGATAAGACTGTGTCTAAGTGCTCATCTTTCTGTGCTTTACCTCTTACCGTGTAATCTACCCGTTTCTGCATCACCAATATTATATCCTCCTCCGGAGGTCTTGAGAACTGTACCCCTTGTGTCGTTGCCTTAATCCCAGCCGTTGTGTCCTTTCCTTCATTGATTTAGCATAGCGCGACTTGGTCAACG